>NC_084833.1:104860615-105123115 GCF_033115175.1 Lepus europaeus
CTGTTCCACTTCTGGTCCAATTCCCTGCTAATATACCTGGGAAGGCAACAGAAGATGGCCCAAGTGTGTGGGCCCCTGCCATGCAAACAGGAGACCCAGACAGTTCCAGGCTCCTCTGCCTTTGGCCTGGCCCAGTCCTGGCTTTTACAGCCATCTAGAGGGTGAACCTGTAGATGGAAGATCGACCTCTCTCCCTCTTTCTCTGTAACACTCTCTTCAAATAAATAAAATTAAACTTTTTTAAAAATAGCCTGCAAATGGTGCATCTGCATGGACACTGTCATGGTGAGGGGAGGGTAAGAAGAAGGTGGTGCTCACAGACAAGTCCGAGATTGGATGAGTCCAGATGTGTCCAGACGGTGGGGTGAGGGTAGGGCCAAGTGGAGGGGGTGAAGGCTGCACTGAGAGCCCTGAGAGGGAAGCTGCTGGGGTGTGAAGGCCAAGATGGAAGGTAGGCTTGCTGACCTAGGTAGATCACCAGTCTCATCTACCTGGGCTGGTGGCCAGGAAGTTGATGACCAGTGCCAAGAGAGGGGATCAGGGATTGGATTAGTTTCTTATGACTGCTGTGCCAAATTACCACACATTCAGTGGCTTCAAAGAGCACAGATTTCTTACCTTACAGTTTGGAGACCACAAGTTCAACATGGGTTCTCCTGTCAAGGTCAAGGCCAAGGCAAAGTCTGTCCCTTGACCTTTGCAGCTCCTAGAGGCTCTGCTCTCCTTGGCTCCACCATCATCAGAGCCATCAGCATTCAGCGGAGTCCTACTCACCCTGCCATTTCTCATTCTTCCCTTTGCAGTCTCCTTCTGCTACCTAGAGGGCCCTTGTGATGACATCATTCTCACCTGAAGAACCCAGGCTACTCTCCCAAGGTTAAAAGCAGCTGATTCACAGCCTTAACTCCATGTGCAACCTTAACCCCCCTTTGCCATGTAAAGTAGCACAGACCTTAGGGATTACAATGTGGATATCTTTGGGAGGAGCATTATTCTGCCTACCAATATGCCCTCTATTCCCCAAAGATAAATGGGCATCCTACAACCGAAGTGCAAATATGTCCACCCCACTCTGGTATCACAATCTGTAGATGCAGAGACATTAGGAGATGTACATTAAGGGAGTTTTTTTTTTTTTTTTTTAAGATTTGTTTCATTTAATTGAAAGGCAGAGTGACAAAAAGAAAGGGAGAGACAAGAGAGAGAAAGAGATCTTCCAGACATAGCTGGTTCACTTACCAAATGGTCACAACAGCAGGGCTGGACTGAAGCCAGCAGTCTGGAACTCCTTCTGGGTCTCCCACATAGGTGACAGGGGCCCAAGTACTTGGGCTATTATCTGCTGTCTCCCAGGTCGCACATTAGCAGGAAGCTGGATTGGAAATGCAGCATTCGGGACTCAAACTAGTGCTCCAATATGATATGCCTGTGTGGCAGGTGCTGGCTTAACCCGTTGTGCCACAAAGGCAGCCCCAAGGGATTTATTGCAAGCCCTTGGATTACACAATTACCAGGGCTGACTAGGCAAGTCTGAAATCCATAGGATAGACGATAAGGAAGGGCAGACCAGGGCTCTTAGCACAGGTGGAAGCTGTAGTGCGTAAGTAGAATTTCTTCCTTCAAGGAAGCCTCAGCCCGCCTTTAATAAGGCTTTTCAAGGGACTGAATCAGGCTTTCCCGGTTTATCTAAAATCACTTCCTTAATTTAAAGCCACCCAATTAAGGACTTTAACCACATCTACTCAGCAACACTTAGCTCAGTGTTTAATTGAATAACAAAGGACTGCAGCCTAGGCAAGTTGACACATCAAAGAGACCATCACAGGGGTGAAGGTGGCTCCCTAAGGACTCAGGCCTCCACCCAGCCTGCGAATCACAAACACCCACAAACCTCAGACTGGAGAGCAAGTACTGAGGGTGGTCCTCCATATGAAGTCCATGGTGGGTGGCTGTTTAACTTCAAGTTAAGATGCCTGCATCTGTATCATCCACCCCAATTCCAGCTTCCCGCTGATGCACCTGGGGGAGGCAGCAGGTGATGGCTCAAGTTGTTGAATTTCTGCCACCCACATGGGAGACCTGCATTGATTGAGTTCCCAGCTCCCAAGCACAGCCATTACATGCATTTGGGTGGTGATCCAGTAGATGGGCTTGATCTCTCCGTCTCCACCCCCTTCCCCTCCCCCTCTCCCTCCCCCTCTCCCTTCTCCCCTTCTGAAATAAAATTTTTGAAAATAATAAATATGGAGTTAAGGGGTCTGAGAAAGCTATTTTGCTGGTCTGGCCCACTGCTCTCTGAGGTTAGGAACTCCTTAAGAACAAAACCCAGAATTTGGTATTTACATTTGTGGCTACCAGGACATAAGCTGGTGTTCCTTGTTTAGAAGACGCTCAGGGAATATAGGTTGGAAGGATTTTGTCTTTGTTAAATAATTCTCCCTATAATCACCTGCCCAACCCACTGACATCTACCAATCTGACATCCTTGCCAGCTACCGGTTTAGATGTGGTACAATTTGCATCCTACCACAGTGTCATAGATGGCCAGGTTGCATTGTGGGATAATGGAAGATCATCCTATGAGTGGGAGTGTGGTAGGTTATGGAGAAACATGTGAGAGGAGGCCATGGCATTTTGTAGAGATATTCATAAATTCAAGAGCTGGGCAGCCTTGTAAGCCTGAGTATTGACTTGTCTGGGGACAAGTGCCATTCGAAAATAGTCTGGTCTGCTGCATCTCTTACTTCTAGGGGTTTCAGATCTTTGGGAAATTCTAGACCTTGGCATCAAGAACATGGAAAAGAGTCTGAAGGGCCCTTGGAGAACATTTTGCCCTCAGCCTTTATTTTACATTTTCTCTCTCGGACTCGGGGAGGGAGAGTAATTTGCCCAAAGTCACACAGCCAGCAATGGGCAGAGAGATCTGGGACAAGAAGCCAGGGCTTAGGGCTTGTGATTCTGATGCAGTTTTCACTATGCTGTCCTGTCTACCTCAGTGGTGTCATGTGGTAGGATGCCTCACATGCAACCTGTGCATCCAGAAGTATTTCTCCAAAGTCCAGCCACACATTCATTGGTGAACAAACCCGAAGGTGATCTGGCGAAGGCTTTAACACCTGCCACTACAGTAACTCCCATAGGCATGCCAAATAAGCACGCACTCTTAAGTGAAAACAGCTTGTGATTTAAGAAAAGCTTCCTGTCTTTTGTCTTCAACTAGATTCCTCCCTTAAATCCATCCCATTGAGAAAGTCTGCAGCCCCACTGTTTTCACAGGATCAGTGAATATTGGTGATTCACTGGCTCCAGTCCTCTCATGAAAACGAGGTCCAAGTAAAAACATTTAATTTGCATGTAACTGGATCACTGAACAAGAATAACTCATGGGCTGTAATCAAAACACTACTTATTTTTATTTCCCACTGTCCCTTTATGATTTATTCAGCAGGAGCACTTGTCTCTTTGCCTCTGGCTATGATCTTGGCCTAGGTATGTCCCATAGCTTGGTGGCTATGATAGGTAGCATTCTAAGACAGCCTCCAAGATACCAACCCTCTGCTGCATATACCCAGTATAATCCTCACCCCCTGAGCACAGGCAAGACCTGAAAATATGCTAGGAGAGTCACTCCCTTGAGCAAGTTACATTTGTTAAGATTCCTTTATAACAAGCAGACTGAATGTTGATTCTCATGCTGGTTTTGGAGAATAAAGCTCTCAGTTTGTGAGAAGCCACATAACTACAACTTCAGAGTGGCCTCTAGATACTAAGAAGGACCCTGGGCCATCTGCCAACAAGAAAATGTGGATGTCAGTCCTCCAACCACAAGGAACTGAATTCTGGAGACATCTTGGAAAAGGAAACTGAGCTCCAGATGAGAGCACAGCCAACTGGATGCCTCAATCTCAGCCTTGTAAAATCCGAGCACAGAACTCAGCCAAGTCCTGTCCTGACTACTATTCTTTGCAAACTGAGAAAATAAATGTTTATTGTTTTAAGCCACTAAGTGTATGATAATTTTGAAACCAAGCCCCCAAACAGTGCTTTGAATGCAGATGCTAGATACCATCTCCGACCCACCATCTCTTAGCTTAACTCACTGAACTGACGAAGTGGTACGGATGGCCCTACAAGTTCTAATGACCCTGGCCAGTGCCGTGGCTCAACAGGCTAATCCTCTGCCCAGCGGCGCGGGCACACCGGGTTCTAGTCCCGGTCAGGGCGCCGGATTCTGTCCCGGTTGCCCCTCTTCCAGGCCAGCTCTCTGCTATGGCCAGGGAGTGCAGTGGAGGATGGCCCAAGTGCTTGGGCCCTGCACCCCATGGGAGACCAGGAGAAGCACCTGGCTCCTGGCATCGGATCAGCGCGGTGCGCCGGCCACAGCGGCCATTGGAGGGTGAACCAACGGCAAAAAGGAAGACCTTTCTCTCTGTCTCTCTCTCTCTCACTGTCCACTCTGCCTGTCCAAAAAAAAAAAAAAAAAAAAAAAAAAAAGTTCTAATGACCCATCCATGAGTTCATTTACTTCTCCAACTTATAACACCCTGGTGGACAGTCTCGTCTCAAGGGGAATTCCAGGTCTGGGTAGAGGAATTTTAGGTCCAGGGCAGAAAGTAGCTACCACCTGCTACTGAAGGTAGGCTAACTGAAGCCCAGGCTAACTGAAGCCCACTTGGCCTTCAAACCACCCAGGTGACATACAGGCAGCTCATGCACAGCTCCTGGTTGGTGCTTGGAGGCTGGACCACTGGCTTCCTGCTCGCCCAAGCCCTAAGGTGCACATTGCCCTGTTCCTTAGCTCAGCTTCTTTTGCAGTCAACCAGAGGCAAACAGAGAAGGGATGTATAAGCCTGCGCACCTGGCCCTCAGAGGCTTACGGCTCCTTTGTGATTTCCCTGCAAAGCGCCCCCTTCCTTGTTGTCTCTTTAAAAAATCCTAAAGCACCCTCATTCAGAGGTCTGCTACCCCCTTGTCTGGCAGCAGATTAAACCTTCTCTTTTGTTTATCCTGAAACCTTGTCCTCTTTATTTTGAATTGGCAATGGAGATGGGGGCCAAGATTTTGGCAACAATTTGCTACACAGCAGTAGAAAACAAATAGCTTCCTGACATTCTTTCTATAAAAGCACAAAGAGAAAATAGTATTTATAGAGTAATTGAGATGAATGGACAGAGCTAGCCAAGGATTGGGACATTGCTGTGGGGACTCTGGGGTCTCCCAGACCCCACAACAACACTCTGAGGGTTAAGGGTATCAATGGATAATCCCCAGACAGCTCAGAAGTTTTTATTGTGACTCACTTCTATTTCAAGACCCTAAAAGCATCTGGTGTCCTCCCAAGTTGTCATTGAGGTTTTCAGTCACATTCCAGGAAGAATGCAATCTTCAGCCACCCTGATCTGGTTCAGACCCTACCACAGGAGCAATACCCACTCAGATGAGTCCAACAGTCTCCAAAGGTC
This sequence comes from Lepus europaeus, assembly GCF_033115175.1. Classification (NCBI taxonomy): domain Eukaryota; kingdom Metazoa; phylum Chordata; class Mammalia; order Lagomorpha; family Leporidae; genus Lepus; species Lepus europaeus. Next base: position 104,866,078 of record NC_084833.1, read on the forward strand.
ACTCTTTGCTTCAGTCTAATACTAACATCTCCATCTCTGAAGGAGCTTAAGCCTTGTTACCACAGCATGCTACATACACTGATGCAAGTTCCTGCACCTATGTGAAACTTGTAGCCACCCCTATATGTGATGACAGAACTTCCCCTTCTTATGTATTAATTTCCTCCTAAAATAAAAGACACCCATATCTCCTGCTCCTGGAGTCACGACTTTGGAAATGATTCACCCATGATCTCATTGGCTACAAAACTACTTTCCATGACAACGCCTTCTGGTGGATTTTCTTAGAATTTTCCAGGAACCAAATCCACCATTTCTGGTGGGTAACAAGGGAAATAATATCTAGTTGTGCCTGTCATGAAGACCTCTACATAGAAAGTCCTACTTGCATGCAAAGTTGTAAATACAATTGTAACCCTACTGAGCCATCTTCCCTTCCCTCCTCACATTCTAACCTTGTGACCCATCACACGTCTATGACTGTAAAGACAGTATATCCACCTTTTGTTTTCACATTCTAATTAGCAAAAGCAAACTGCTCATCTTCTGACAGATCTGAATGTTTGCTCAACAGACACTAGCCTGAGAATTGCAGAGGTAACTGTAAGGAGTGGCTGGATCAGCAGACCCCAGCTAAAGAAGGAATGTACCACCAGCAGCAAAAAATATGAAAAACATATCAAAGAAGCTGTCACTGGAGAAGAGGCCGTGGGTTCTTGTCTTCACGCAAGAAAAGAATTCAGGTATTGAAAAACCTGAGGGACCCTTACTCTGGTGTTTGGTGTGCTTTATGGCGAGTGTGGCTAAGAGCTAATTGCAGATCTCTTGCTTCTGTACACATCAGCTTTGCTTGCTAACGCTTGGAGGTAAGAATGTTGCCAAACTAAAAACAAGGAACTAGGCCTGAGAACAAGGAACTGGGCCCGATCCCAGGCAGGTTTCACAGATGCCCTTCCCAGATGTTCCACCGAGATTCACGGGCAGAACATTCCTTGGGTATTCAGAGAAAATAGTCCCCTTACCCCCACCCCGGGGCAGCCACTCCCCATCTAAAAGGACCCAATGAGTATCCATGGTAACCTTTAAACTAGCTAATCAAGCCAAACCCCGCAAAATCTTGTGGGTTTTGCCTTTAAAAGATGGTTGTAACTGCTGCTCGGGGCTTCTCTTCGCCTCTGGTGACAGGGAGCCCATTTGCCCAAACGCTTAATAAAAATCCTCTTGCTTTTGCATCTACCGGTCTGGAGTTTGGGTCTTTGGACGACCACCCTAGCGCATTGGAATCCCAAACTTGGGGTCCATCAGTATGAGACAGAGAGCAAAGTAATAAGGTTATATGGGGACAGGGCATCTGTCAGAATGGAAGGGATAGAGAGAGAGCACCTAGTCACTCAGACTGGGCGAAAGCAAAGTTACATGGTTCAATGGAGAGAATACACCTGGGCAGGCCAGGTGGAGGGCTCAGCAAACAGCAGAGAGTTGAGCCCGCAGTCTTTGTTTTAGACTCTGGGTTGTTGTTGTTGTTGTTTTGGACAGGCAGAGTGAGAGACAGAGAGAAAGGTCTTTCTTTTGCCATTGGTTCACCCTCCAATAGCTGCTGTGGCCGGCGCACTGCACTGATCCAAAGCCAGGAGCCAGGTGCTTCTCCTGGTCTCCCATGGGGTGCAGGGCCCAAGCACTTGGGCCATCCTCCACTGCCTTCCCGGGCCACAGCAGAGAGCTGGCCTGGAAGAGGGGCCACCGGGATAGAATCCGGCGCCCCGTCCAGGACTAGAACCCGGTGTACCGGCGCCACAGGCGGAGGATTAGCCTATTGAGCCACCACACCGGCTTAGACTTTGGGTTTTTAAGGGAGTCTATTTATCTCCTCCCCTTCTCCTGTAGACAAAGGGTTTGTTGGGTGAAAATTTGCTGGTGCTGGTGTTGGCCAAGCTGGCAGAGGGGCTTCCCCTAGGGCATCTGTGAAGGCTTTATTGCCCCATGAAGTCAGGTAACCCATTTGATCCTGAGGAGAGAGAATTCTCCAGGGAGCTTTCCTTGGGGGGAAGCACTGGGACCACCTGGAAGATTATCAGCGTCTGGGCAGGACTTTGAAGTGCAAAATGCTGGGCTTGCACCAGTTTCTTCAGGCCCTTCTCACACATACATAGGCTAATTTTTAACTTCTTACCTAACAAAGCCTCTTCATAAGTGCTAGAAACCTAACAATCTTCTCTAACCTCCCCAGCCCACATCCTCTTTTTCCCTTAAGTTCTGCTAACTTGCAAATGGGGAAGAGCACCTTTGGGGACAAAGAGGCCCACTTTTCCCTGAGACTGTCAGTCTCGAATAAACTTGTTCCCTTGCATCAACTCTCATGCATGGTGACTTGGCTGTCTAGCATTGAGCAGCCCAGGCCTACATATAACTGATATCATGCTTCAGAAATGTGCAAAGCTCAGCAATCGTCACAACTCTCCATTTGATTTGGTGTCAAAACTTTCCCTAACTCCAGCAAGATCCTGCTGCCTCTGGGCTGCTTATGTTAGGTAGGAATCAGACATTAGCCCATGTTTTTGAGAGCAGCCTTGAAGAATAGAAAGTTTATGTGACTCAATGAGGGAAGAAATAAAGAAGCATGCTTTGGAAGCAGCGCAACATTAAATTATTGAAAGTCCTACCCATGTCTGGTAAGCTAGTAGGTGGGTCCCAGCCCTTCTCCAGGGAAATCTCAGGAGACTCTTCCCTGCCCAGTGCTAGGGGGCGCTATTCATTCCAGTAACACTGCATTGATAAAGCCCCAGGAGGAATTTCACAAATTCCATGCCTGGAAAGCCCTCAGCCCAGCAATATCCCAGAAGAGGGAAGGCGTAGGGGATAAGGCAGACTCATACCTATAAAAACTCCATCCTGAATGCAGCCGTGAAACTGAGTCCCATCAATGCCTTGAATGCAGATGCTAGAGACCATCAGGCCCCAGTCCCCTAGCCACCCTCTCTGAGCTTAACTCACTGAACTGAGGGAGTGCTACAGCCACCCCTACAGGGTTCTAATCACTGGACCTGTGAGGTCATTTGCTTTTCTAATAGATAATACCTGGGTGGACAGTATTGTCTCAAGCGGTTCCATCTGGAGGAATACGAAGAGCAACAGAGCTCACAAGATGTTAAACCCCCCATTTCTTTTGTTGAGACTCCTGGTGCAGGAACCAAGCTCAGCCTCCTCCAGGCTCCCTGCAAAGCAACTGGCAAGAGAGATACACTGCATAAGGCAGCTTGTGAAACAGGTAAGAAGAAAGTTCCCAGGGCTTCTAGAAGCCCCCTACTCCCTACTCTCAGCCGTCTGCAAGCCCCCTAACTCCCACTGGTGGCGGCAGATTCCTTCGTCAGCCAGATAAAAACCCAGCCCTACGTGTGAGATAAACAGGTAGCTTAAATTAAGGCCACACACTGGAAGCCACAACATCCCCTCACACCCTATATAATCTTACCTGGCTACTTATCAGTCAAACTGCCCCTTCCCAGGGTGTATCTCCCTTCACCTGTGACCGGGGAAGGGAGGTTCCATGTATCACTCCCTTTCCAAACTCATGAAAGAAGCCAGCAACTGGGAGGAGCTCTCTATTCTCTCTCTCTTTCTCTCTGCAGACTAGGGCAATTGAAGATGCTAAGGTACTACCTTGCTACTTCTCCTCCACCACTTCCTTTCCCTCCTAGCCCACTCCTCACCTATGCCCAAGTATGTGTGTGTATGTTTTCTCACCTTGCAAGTAAACTTTACCACTTTGTGCACTGTATGCATACCTGTACTTAGAATGCTTCCCTAAGTAGAAAGCAAAGACCTGGAATAAAAATTAGACCCCATGTCTCCCACTTTAGGGAGATACTAGGTCTGGAATAGAAAGTAGCTAACACCTTCATGGACTCCCCAGACTGACTGAAGCCCACTTGGCCATCATACCAAGCAGTTGATGCTGTGCAGGCAGCTCACAAGAGCATCTCCTTGAAACTTGGGGCTGGACCACCAGCTTCCCATTCACCCATGTCCTAAGGAACACAGCCTTGTTCCTTATCTCAGTTTCTTTTGCAAAGAAGCAGAGCACAACAGTGTGGAAAGCTAGGTCTACTCTTACCACCTGGGACCTCAAGGATTGTCATGATGGGACAGAGAAGGGAGGCACAAGCTTTAGCACCTGCCTCTACACCAGAGGCTTATGGCTCTGTGGCAATTTCACAAGACGAGCTCCCCTTCCTTGCAGCTGACAGATCAAGGACATAAGCCTTAGAGCCATTTTAGCTTCTTGACTAAGTGACTTCCTACCCCCTCCCCACTGGCATTCTTCTTCAAACCAGCTTAACCCCACCTCAGCTGGTCCACAAAAAGCCTGCACAAACCAGTGCAGTCCCACCTACGCCCTCCCCATCAAGACCACCAGCTGCTTTGTTGATATAACCCTTAGCTTGTGAGGGGGATGGGCTCTCTGCCATGTGTTCACCCTGTATGCATGCCAGTAGCGAGCCACCTCTAAGGTTTATTCTCTGTGAAGAACTTGTTCTACTTGTGAGTTTATAACTTGCCTCCTCTTTGTCCTGCTCTTCTTTCCTTACAGTAACCTACTTAAAATCCTCAAAGTACCCTCTTTCAGCAGGGCAGTAGTTCTTGATACTTCAAGATCTGCTACCCCCTCAACATTGACAGATTAAACCTTCTTTCTTTTACCTCAAATCTTGTCCTTGCTACTTTTATTCAGCACCATGGACAGCGATCGAGCTGTGGGTGATAGACTGGGCCCTCAGTTCATTGCTGAGCTGCCCGCCTGGCTATCCAGGTGTATTCTCTTCATTAAATACTGCTAGCTTGATTAGTGATTATCTCTGACTCATGTCTGAAATTCTTAAGGGAAGACAACAACCTCTGTTCCGGTTGCCTCCAGTAATTCCTGCAGTGAGAGAGGGGGACAAAGTTCTCTTTCTCATGGTCCAGCAACTGCATCTTCTTGTCAGCTGCAGACTCTTCATCCTTCTATTCCCAGTGAGAATGCCTCCCCCAGGCAACTGCAAAGCCTTTTTAGGGGAAAGCAGGAATATGTACTCCCTCCGCACACTATACAGTGCTGTAAGGATCTGGAGGCTTGCTGCAGCCTCATGCTCCATCACCCCTAGACTCCTTGTTTAAGATTTATTTTATTTTATTTGAAAGGCAGAGTTACAGAGAGTGAGAGACACAGAGAAACATTTCTACCTGCTGGTTCACTACCCAAATGGCTGAAATGGCCAGGGCTGGGCCAGGCCAAAGCCAGGATCCAGGAGCTTCTTCTAGGTCTCCCACATGGGTGCAGGGGCCCAAGCCTGTGGATCATTCCCTGCTGCTTTCCCAGGCCGATTAGCAGGGAGCAGGATTGGAAGTGGGCCAGGCAGGGCTCGAACTGGCATCCATATGGGATGCCAGTGCTGCAGGCAGCAGGTTAACCTGCTACACCAGGATGCTGGCCCCACTAGACTCATTTAAAAAAAATATATTTATCTGAGAGGCAGAGTTATAGACAGAGAGAGGAAATGATGGAGAAAAAGGTCTTCCATCTGCTGGCTCACTCCCCAAATGGCCGCAACAGCTGGGGCTGGGGCAAGCAGAAGCCAGGAGCTTCTTTCGGGTCTCCCACATGGATGCAGGGGCCCAAGCACTTGGACCATCTTCCACTGCATCCCCAGGCCATTAGCAGGCAGCTGGATCAAAAGTGAATCATCTGGGACTCAAACCAGCACCTAAATGGAATGCTGGCATTGCAGGTGGCAGCTTAACCTATTACAGCACAGTGCCAGCCCCACAAGACTCCTTTAACCTCAGGTTCCAGACTGCTTATGAAATCGGACATGACTCCCTAAAATTTATACAAAAGTGTGGCCCCTTAAAGTTCCCCAGAAGTGCTATCTGGGGTGCCACATGTGCTACCGGAATTTGGGGTGCCATACTATTTCACCACGGGCTTATTACTAGATCCCCAATATTAATAAGCCCAAGAGGATTCTTGCCTAATATTTAGAGAATTCTAAATACCAGCACAGATAAACAAGGCAACATGGTACATTTAAAGCTTTATTTAGTGTGAAAGATGCATAGAAGAGTGAGAGCTTTATTAAGAGAGAGAGGTAAATCTAGGTTCATACCAAGCACCAGGAACCAGCCATGTGGAGGAAGATCTAGGCCAGGAAGCCTAGAGCAGGTGGTCTGAAGGCTACGAGCCTTGGAGGCACAGGGCTACAGCAAGCCCCTTCCTGTCAAGCGGCCAGGGAAGAAGTGAAGGGCCGGGACACACCTTGTCCCAGGCTTTTAACCCACTTCCAAAGGGGAGTGGTTAATTAACCTGATTGGCTCGTGGGCACCCAGGTGTGGCCAGGTAGGGTGATGAGGTCACACAGGGGTGTGGCGAAGACGTGGTCTTCCAGCTCACAAACCTAATCAATTTTATCCTATATGCCTGCCTACTTCACTTAGATGTGCTGCTTTAAGTCCACCACAAAACACAACAAACACCGAATTAAGAGTTTATTGGGGGATAACCGACAGACTGGAGAGAAGAGGTGAAGAAGGAAAAGACAGAAAAGGAAAGCATCAGAGCGAGAGAGACAGAGATCAGGAGAGAAAGAACCACGTGTTCGGGAACATGTCCTTTTCAAACTTTGCAGGGGAGGGGGCGAGCGGGCAGGGAAGTAGGAGCAGCGAATCCCATTAGGATGGGAATGGGGCTGACAATGGTGATTGGGCCATGTGGCCACCTGGCTTCCAGCAATGGCGGTGGGGGCTAGAGCCCAGGATGGTGTCCGGTGTAGATCACACCATAGATAAGACTGCGCCATTTTACTAATGAAGTAGGCAGGCACACAGGCTAAAATTGATTAGATTTGTGGACTGGAAGACCACGCCTTCGCCACGCCCCTGTGTGACCTCATGCCCCTACCTGATACCTTCACCACACCCCTGTGTGACCTTATCCCCCTACCTGGCCACACCTGGGTGCCCACCAGCCAATCAGGTTAACTAACCACTCCCCTTTGGAAGTGGGTTAAAAGCCGGGACAAGATGTGGCCCAGCCGGTTCTTCTTCCCTGGTCTCTTGCCAGGAGGGGGCTTGCTGTAGCCCTGCGCCTCCAGGGCACGTGGCCTTCAGGCCATGTGCTCTAGGCTTCCTGGCCCAGATACAGGCCTAGGTGCTCTTCCACGAGGCTGGTTCCTGGTGCTCTGTATGAACCCCTATTCACCTCTCTCTTAAATAAAGCTCTCACTCTCCTATGCATCTTTTTCACTATATAAAAGCTTAAAATGTACCTTGCTACCCCATTTATCTGTGCCGATATTTAGAATTCTTGTCTAAATATTAGGCAAGAACCCTCTTGGGCTTATTAATATTGGGGATTTAGTAATAAGCCCGTGGTGAAATTGCATGGCACCCCAAATTCCGGTAGCACATGTGGCACCCCGGCTAGCATTTCCAGGGAACTTTAAGGGGCCGCATTTTGGTGTAAATTTTAGGGGGTCTTGTCCAATTTCACTAACACCACTGGTGGACAAAAGGTTACACTCTGGCTGGTCAGACAGTAGCCTTTCTCCTAGAGGGCACCTCACTTCCGAAACCTGTTGGGGCTTCCGTCAACAGGAGGCCCAGTCTAGAAAGATGGAGCTCTAAGGCCCTTCCCAGAGACCCACAATTTAAAATTGAATCAAGTTCAATTCTCCCTCCTCCACCTCACCTCACAGTCTGGTTGCAATCTTATCTCTTTTTGGACTGAGAAAGACACTGTTCTTCTCGGCAGTCTGGTTTACAATATAAAATCTGTGCTCTGAGCCCTCTGGCTTTGGCTTTTGATATTTAAAGCCAGGCTTTTGAAATTCAAAAATACCCTTTTTTCTCTCAAGCACCTTGCCCTTAGAATTGAAATCTGTGGCTCTCAATACCATTGCCTCTACAATAGATTTACAAAAGGCTACTTAAGAGCTCAAAAGCCAGGAAAGGGACTCTTTGTTCTCTCTGTCTGGTCCCTACCCTAAGGGCGAAGCATGGAGAAAGCCCTTGCTGCCACTCAAATCCGGAGGCGGAGAAATGAGGAGGTTAAAGGCAAGGGAGAAGCCGAGTTGAATATCAGAATTTGACTTGCAGCATTTATAAAGTGCTGGGTGTGTTTCCCCCGGGCTCAGCTAGGTGTGGGTTTCATGACTCAGGCCAGCCCATAAAAGCAAGCACTAATGCCTTTATAAATATTGACACAAATAGGTGACCAGTAGGTTTATGATGTTCATTTATGAGCATTTGTTGACTGAAACTTTGCAAAAATCATCTTAGAATGTGTTTTAAACACATCACTTATTTGGTACTTGGAAGAGTACATAAAATAGAAGAATCTACACATATGTGGGCAACATAATTCTTGATGATGCTACCCCAAAATACAGCACCTGGGTCTTTGAGACAAAAGGAGGAGCAGGGGTTCACTCTCACCTTCTCCTTGCACGTTGGCCCTAAGTCAGCCATAAAACTTAACCTCATTTTCCCTCAATTAGGTCCTAGCACCCTTATTCCAGAGGTTCTCTCCCTGCACCAGGAGGAAAGGAATGGCCTCCTCTCTGAAAACAGAGTGGTAACTGTTAGTGAAATGGTGCTGTCTTATCTGAGGCGCCATCTTGGGCTCTGGCCTAGTCGCCACCTGGTACAGTAAGTTCAGCATCTCCAGGACCCAGCCTGGCTTATTGGGAGTCAGATGACCAAATGTCCCAACCGTAAGCAGCAACTCCACCCTCGACTCTAACAGAATTTTCTGTTTCCACTGCCTCACCCCTGCAAAGTTATAACAAGGCCTGTTTTTCCACACAGGCCCTCTTTTTCTCTCTCCCTCCCTCCTGTCAGGTTTCCCCTGTCCATAAGCCTTTTCCCTTACTCCGCTGTTTGGTGTGTTTTGTGGTGGCCTTTCGGTAACCTTACTGCATTTCCTTGTTCCTCTTCAAATTCTGACGGAGTGACCAGCCACTCACATGCCAATGTAAGAAGAGCACACCTTCCTTTCCTTTGCATGTCCTGAGCACGTTGCCAATCCTGTGCATGATCAAACGTTTGTTCAAGCAGATGCAGACCTAAGAGTTTCAGAAGCTGATTGGAAGGAGAAGATGGTGGAATTCACTACCATCAGCCAAAAGCCAGTCAGGTTTCATATCCATGAGGCCCCCCCCTAAGTCATATGCTTATCCTGGAAACCTGTTTGACAATACCCCTCCACACACAACCCTTTTCCTTTAACACTCCTCCTGACCATTGCAAAATGAAGGTGAGCATATTTGAGAATAGAGTCCTCTCCCCCTACCTCCTCACAACCTCAAATCCCAACCCCCTCACCACCCTTATCCATTGACCACTTGCGTAACCCTGTTTCTTGGATCAACGCTCATCCAAGGTATATTGGCTATCCAGCATTGAGCAGCCTGGGCCTAGTTTTAACAAGACACACAGGGACACAGGGAAGACAACTAGGCCTTGCTGCTGTGAGGAGTCAGATGGGTCAAAAGGCAGTTAGGCTGGTGCCTTTAAGAGGGTAACAATGCTTGCTTCTCCCAAAAGACCAAAGTGCCCATCCTACTCCTTAGGAGCTTCCAGTCTTATCACGGTAACAGCAAGGGAGTGGTGATTCTACCCTTGTCTTAACATGAACAAACTAGACAGGACAGCCAAGACTACAGATCTGGACTTTTGATGGGTTTTATCCCTGCTTTCTAACTGTTTGTTAGCTGCTGTTCTATTTTTTTTCCTCCAAAAGTGTGCTTAAAAACTCAGACCCTCACAGTTTAGGGGGTCTACTTCTCTTGGACCCCACCCCAGCCCAGCCACTTCAGTAGGAAGTTTCTGACTTAAATAAATTTGGATTTTCTCTCTGTGTGGAAATCTTGTCTGCACTGAAATTTTAATTTTATGCAAGACAAAGAGCCAAAGTAATCTTTCTCTGTCACCGTTTCACCTGTAACACTACAATCCTCCCAGTTTATTAGCATTTCATACACCCTTAGTCCAATCATATTTCTGCACAATTGTTCACCAAACATAAGTAAAAAAAAAAATACACTTGCCCTGTGAAAGCTCCTGTGTAACATAAAATTTACATTAAATTATAAAAGGATTTGTTGGGGCAGGCATTTGGCATGGTTAAGCTGTCAGTTGGGACAACTGCATCCCATATTGGAGTGTCTGACTCTGCTATTTAACAAACCCAAGCTCGGTTGTTAGGGAGGGAGACAGACGTGAGCCCATGTCTGTGTGAGAGAAAACAAAATGGGAAGTTTTTGTGGTTAAGTGAGGGTGGGAGGGGACCTAGATATACCAGGAACACAGTCTGAAAGCAACCCAACATTTGCACACCAAAAGTCTCACCCCACAGTGTTGTAGGAGAGATCAAGAATCTCCCTGTCCAGTAACACTCCAGGGGAAGAGAATTCCCACCTCTCTGAAAAAAGTTCCCAGAATGGCCCAGCACTCAGGGACTTCTGTTCAATAACATTCCACAATAACCCCTCAGGACCAGGAAGCCTTCCACCCAGAAACATCCCGGAAGAGGTGAGAGAGGACAAACAGTGGGAAGCAGTTTGCCTCATAACTCTTAAAAAGCCCAATCTAAACGTGGCTGGAACACTCAGCTTTCTACTGAGCTGCCTGCCTCGGTCTGTCAGGTGTACTGCTTCATAACATTTCACCAGCTTGTTTACCGCCAACCTCTGCTCCATCTGAATTCCTGCCCTGCCTTGTCGCTAGTGCCAGGCTTCAATTTCCACCAATCTCTAGTAACAATCAGAAGAGTTGCTATAGAACCCCAAAACTAGGCCTTGCCTAACACACAGCAAGTCAGTCATTGACTCCAGGGTGGTAGGAAAAAACATAGAGAGTTATTGCAAAGCACAGAGCAGGGAGTTGGGCAAGTACTGCTTAATTCCCAGACTCCTGAGGGAGTGAAGGCAATGAATCTTATAGTTCAATGTGGGGGGTGACAAGTACATGATCAGCTCTTGTGTGGGCCTCTGGTTGGCCCTCAGTGTGCATGGTCTTCCTTTGACTGACCAGCGATTGGGGACAGCATGTTTCCTTTGGAATGGTAAAAGTGGGCTCTAGTCTATCAGGGTCCAAGGGTAGATTATTACTTTGTATGACCTGTATGTTCCTGGAAAATATCTCAACTAAAGTCAACAAGTTGATCATAGGTTACAGTATCCTCGTAATTGTGCATCTAAGTTTTTGTTAATCTAGCCAAAGAGAGACTATTTGACATTTGACAGAGGTATAACTGTATATGAACATTTAAGCCTTTTGAGATAATTTATATATCTATATCTATATCTAATATCTAATATAGATATAGATAATATCTAGGTATTAGATATATATATCTAATATATATCTATATATATTTAATATATATATATATACACACATATATATATATATTTAGAGAGAGAGAGAGAGCGCACACTAGGGAAACTACTATTATGACTACCTGGAGGATAATACCAAGAGTTTAGAGTATATATCAGAGTCCCCATGAACCAAAATTAAATGGATCAAAAAATGAGCCAAATGAGTAATGCACTGATATTAACCACATAATCTGCCAATTTTTGCAACTGAGTCCCTACAATAACCAGTGTATTTATCCTTATGCAACACAAAATATCAACAACTACACAGATCCTTTCTCATTCAGCTAGCAGGTAATCAAGTATCCCATTACTGGGATAAATTAAAGCAAAAAATGAGAACAAGTGGGTCCAGAAGTTTGACTATATATTACAGAGGGACCACAAATAGGGTATGAAGAACAGCTGCATATCCAACATTTCACCAAATTGCCTGAAGAAGTTACTGGTTGTGAAATTCTAACTACATCATTTTTTTTTTTTTGCCAAGCAAAAGAGGTAGACATAAGCAAAAAAAAGATTGAGAGAAGTAAGAGTAAGATTCTCATTATGATGAACAATCTTGTTTTGGTTTCTTGGGGAAAGCTATCCGTGGCACATGGGTAACAATTTCTCCTCCTGGTTTTCAGTTTGAGTGTCTCTAACTGCGGCATCATGTGTTTTGGTGAACTCTGAGTGGCCCACATATCAGGCATGAGGCACATTGCCTGAGATTTGCACTGGGCTACCCAGATTTAGTTTCTAGGGCTTCAGTGACAGAGTGACAGTTCTTACTCTTAGTGATTCCATGGGAAAACACTGGATTGAAGGAAACTAGAATTCAGGATCTACTCTACTCTAGAGGTGGATAATAAAAACTCAAAAACCATAAATAGGGAATATAATAAAAGGAGCACTATAGTTTTTTTTTTTTTTCTGAAACATAATTTTTCTCTTTTCAGTCACCCCCTACCCCAAGCTAGTCAGAGTATGGCTAATTTGTTTGCAAAAGTAAATTTAGTTTCATTAAGCTTGCTTTGATTAATTACATGAATGCTATAAGAATGATTGGCCAGATAGGCACTTTTAAAGTTTGTTTTGCTAGAAATCTTGATAAGGAATTTCAAATTGAATTTTTGAAAACTTCTTAATGCTAGCAAGCCAAAGCAAGGCAGACTTCAGACTTTGCCTGCAGTACCCATAAATTCATTCTCAATGTGCATTACAATGTACATTCTCAAATATAACATCCCAGTCAAAGCCTTAGTATTATAACCAGTATTTCCAATTGTATCCTGATATAGAGGGAACAGATTCTTATCAAATTTATGCAAATAACTGCATTGCCACAAAAATAAGAATACTCATGAATAATTTCTGGAATCTAAAGGAATCAAGTAGAGGAAAAAAGTAAATGTTTCAATTTTTGCTCACAAGATTATAGTTTACCAAATTGCTTTAAGCTACAGATAAACTTTTTAAAGGTTTCCCTAAGACTGGGGAAAAATACTGAAAGAACTAATAATGTTTCAAATTACTGAACTCATAAAATCTCATAATTCTTCAAAATTCATCCAACCTCATGTAACTGAGTCTTGTTCTGCTTGATCTTGGTTTCACAAACCCATCAGTTTCTTCAGTAGAGTCCCAGAAATTCCAGTCCAATGGTACAAGCTCAAAGTTACCAGAAACCCAGACTTGCCAGAACCCTTTGCATCGTCCCATGAACCCCTTGAAGACACAACACTTTAGGATTACAGTTGCTCACAACAGAGCTTTCAGAAAGGCTTTAGAATAAAGTAATGAGCTATGGGCAAGACTTAAAATGGTCATTGTTATAATGTTGAGACTTCATTATAATCATTAACTGACAAGGAAATTTGGTTATTTCTGTGGCCCATCACATGTTAATATTATAACTGATCAGATCAGATTTCTAAGAATTTCATACAGATCCTTTAACATATAATAGCACAAGTAAACAAATTTAACTCAAAGAAGCTTAACTATTTTTTGTCTGAAAATGCCTCCCAAATAGCTTAACATATCAAATCAACATAATCATTTAATATGTCTCTTTTGGATTTCTGAGGGCCCTTCTGGAATGTTCCAAAGTTATTTCAAGGTCAGAAAGATTTAATTCAGATAGTTATTTGCAGAAGTTTGTCAAAAACCTTAAAGGTTTAAAACACTTAATGAAATAAGATCATAGATCATTATAAACTAAAATCAGAGTGATGAAAGATTTCAAAGGCAAATATAGAAGAGTAACTGAGTTGTAGAAAACCCATAGCTCTTTTAGTACTGAAAAAAACTCCCTTAAGTAATCAAAGACCTAATGGCCAATGGAACAAGTCACAAGACATCTTGATAAAACACAGAATCTTTGTTTCCTAAACCAATTACCTAAAAGACAAAGAAAAACTTTTCACTATTTCCTGTTAAGAGTAGATCAAGAGATTGGATTAAGATGGCAGAGTAGGGAGCTTACCGCTCTAGTCTAGGAGAAGATAGTTTAAAAAAAGAGGAGAGAGTGCCGTCTCAGGGAAGAGTTAGGGAGAAATACAGCAGAGGAAATGCCACACAAATTAGAGGGACACAGAGGACCTATGTGGAGAGTGTGGACACACACAAATAAGGACCCCAGCCTCTGCACCAGTTCTGGAGATAGATGAGACCAGACTGCAGCAGCCCAAGCCACTAGTGATAAAGCTGCAGGAAAAGCCTGGAGGGAATCCGGATGGAGCCCTGAGAGGGATAGTGTACCTGCCAAACTAGAGGAGAAAAGGGGGGGGGGCACATTTTTCTCTCCCTGATCACCCTTTATCGTCATCCTATAACAAACCAATAGAGAGCAGGCACCATTTTAGACATACATAACAGCTGTACCAGCTCATGTCCACATCCAGCAACCAGCTGAGCGGAGGCTTCTGAGTCTACCGGGGAGAACTAATGGGGGACTGGGTACTCATGACTGTGGGAGGCTTGTGTGCCAGGACTGTGAAAACACTAAGACTGTGGGGCTTTGAAAACACTGAGGCTGCATCGGAAGGCTCAGGCTGTGGTTGTTACTTTGGGCAGCCACTGTGGGAGGCTCCACACACTCAGGGCTCCATGGTTCCCTGGAGAGGGATGTTGCTGGGGAATCTGCTTACACTGAGGACTGCAAAGATCTTTTGTGTGCTCCTTGTGGAAGTGCAGATGAATATTTTACCCACTGGGGCTAGCGCCTGTGAGACCCTAAAATAATGTTAACAAAGGTAAAAGAAATTGGGCAGGTTTAAAATGGAGTTGCTGGAGCTAACCGCATACTGTTCTGCTTCTGTGCAAAATGGCTGAGCTTGCTAGATGCTTTTTGTGAGATGATTGAACTTAGTTGAACCTGTAGCATGTGATAATTAGTTTAGGAGCTATGTTAAGTTTTTTGGGAACCATAAAAGCAGAAGTTGATCGAAAATGTACCCACCCTATGCCCTGATGACCCCGTATTTGTGCTGGCTCAAGTACTTTGTTCCTTTACCCTGGAAAAACCCTTTACCTTGTGATCTTTTGTCATGCTGTGGAAATATGCTAATGTTGTGGTTTTAAGCCTTAAATACTCTGTGCAATTGATGGTCGGGGTCGTTCTCTCTGCACTGCTTTGTAGTGTTACTGAGAGACGACCCATTTGCAAATGAAATAAACTTTCCTCTGCTTTTGCATCGATTGGAGTGGAATCCGTGCTTCTGGGGGTCTCTCTCTCTGTGGAACACCAATTTTAGGGTCCTACACGCCCAGCCACTGATCTCCTTTGAGGAGAGGAAATGAGCTGAGTCTATGCCAACAGAACAGAAAAATCTATTAAAAAAAAAAAAGAGGGAGAGAGAGAGAGAGAGATTTACCACACCCAATCTGGGTGCTACCTTAACACTTCACACTGGAGCACTAAACAGAGTTCCCTGGCCACACCCACCACACGCCTCTAGGTGTTCCCTGAAAACAGACACTCCACTAATCCACACAGACATAGTCCAAAGATAAAAGCTGTCACAGCAAAAAAACAAAGGAACCAATGGAACCAATGAGTATCTCCACAAATACCAAATAATAAACGCTACAATTCAAGAAACACAAATAAGGAACACAACATGATGCCCTCAAAAGAATACCACACTTCAATATTAGATTGTGAAGATGTAGAATTTGAAGAAATGCCAGAAATGGAATTCAAAAAAATGATCACATATTTACTTAGAAGTACTCAGAAGCAAATGCACAAACTAATGAAATTATGCTAAGTAAATTACACACTCAGACAAAAAAAAGGAAAATAGAAACTTAAAAAACACCATTGCAATTCTACAGGATACTATGAAACGACCCAACATACACATTCAAGGAGTTCCTGAAGATATGGAAACAGAGAAAAGACTGGAAGGCCTTTTTAGTGAAATAATAACAGAAAATTTACCTAATTTGGAGAAAGAAAAGGACATCCAAGTACAGGAAGCACATAGAATTCCTAATAGACATGACTAGAAAAGATCTTGACCAAGACACATTGTAATCAAACCCTCCACAGTAAAACATAAAGAAAAGATACTAAAATGTGCATGAGAGAAATGTCAGATTACTTTCAGAGAATCTCCTATTAGACTCACAGCAGACTTATCATCAGAAACCCTACAGGCTGGGAGAGAATGGCAAGGTATATTCCAAGTCTTAAGAGAAAAAAAATGTCAACCCAGAATACTGTACCCTGCAAAGCTCTCATTTATGAATGAAGGTGAAATAAAGACATTCCATAACAAACAGAAATTCAAAGAATTTGTCACCACCCATCCAGCTTTGCAAAAGTAACTTAAGGATATGCTACACACAGAAACACAGAAAAATGGTCATCACTACAAAAGAGGGTAAAGGAAGAAAATCTCCCAGTAAAAGTACAAAAGAAATCCAAAGTAAAAAATAGGAATATTTATGGAAAAATGGCAGGGCAAAGTTGTTACTTATCAATAGTCACTTTGAATGTAAATGGCCTCAACTCTCCAGTTAAAAGACAGAGACTGATTGAATGGATTAAAAAACAAAACCCATCTATTTGCTGCTTACTAGAAACACATCTCACCAAAGAAGATGCACACAGACTGAAAGTGAAAGGATGGAAAAAGATATTCCATGCCAACACAGACCAAAAAAGAGCTGGGGTAGCTTTCCTAATATCAGACAAAATAGACTTTAACACAAAAACTGTTAAAAGAGACAAAGAAGGGCACTATGTAATGATTAAGAGATCAGTTCAATAGGAAGATGTAACTATTATAAATGTATATATGCACCTCATTATAGGACACCTGGCTACTTAAAAAGAAATGTTAAGGAATCTAAGGGAAGACATAGACTCCAATACAATAGTAATGAGGGACTTCAATACCCCACTTTCAGCAATGGAGAGATAAACGAGACAGAAAATCAGCTAGGAAACAACAGAATTAATCAACACTACAGACCAAATGGACCTAACAGATATCTACAGAACTTTCAATCCTATAGTTGCAGAATACACATTTTTCTCACCAGTGCATGGAACTTTCTCTAGGATTGACCACATGCTAGGCCATAAAGCAAGTCCTAGCAAATTCAAAAGAATTGAAATCATACCATGCATCTTCTCAGCCCACAATGGAATGAAGCTGGAAATCAACAACTCAGGAACCTCTAGAATATATGCAAACACATGGAGACTGAACAACATGCTCCTGAATGAACAGTGGGTCACTGAAGAAATCAAAAGAGAAATTAAAAAATTTCTGAAAACAAATGAAGATACAATGCAACATATCAAAATTTATGTGATACAGCAAAAGCTGTGTTAAGTGGAAAGTTTATAGCAATAGGTGCCTACATCAAGAAATTGGAAAGCCACCAAATAAATGGGCTATCAATGCATCTCAAGGATATAGAAAAACAACAGCAAACCAAGCCCAAAACTAGTAGGAGAAAAGAAATAATCAAAATTAGAGAAGCAAGGGGTTGGCACTGTGGTGCAATAGGTTAATCCTCTGCCTGCAGTGCAGGCATCCCGTATGGGTGCCAGTTATAGTCCCAGCTGCTCCTCTTCTGATCCAGCTCTCTGCTATGTCCTGGGAAAGCAGTAGATGGTACCCCTGCACCCATGTGGGAGACCAGGAATAAGCTCTTGGCTCCTGGCTTCAGATAGGTTGGCCCAGCTCAGACCAATGTGGCCATTTGAGGAATGAACCAGAGGATGGAAGACCTTTTGCTCTGTCTCTCCCTCTCAAATAAATAAATAAATAAATAAATAAATAAATAAATAAATAAGATCTTTAAAAAGAAAATAAAATTAGAGAAGAAGTAAACAAAAATACAAAAGATAAGTAAAACAAAGAGTTTTTTTTGAAAAATAAACAAAATTGACACACCACTGACCCAACTAACCAAAAAAAGGGAATAAAAGATCCAAGTTAATAAAATTAGAGATTAAAAAGGAAATGCAACAACAGATACCACAGAAATAAAAATGATCATCAGAAAGTATGCCAACAAACCAGGAAACCTAGAAAAAATGGATAGATTCCTGGCCACATACAACCCACCTAATTTGTGCCATGAAGATATAGAAAACCTACACAGAACAATAATCAAGGTGGACTGAATCAGTAATAAAGACCCTCCCAAACAAAGAAAAGCCCAGGGCTGGATGGCCTCACTGCTGAATTCTACCAGACATTTAAAGAAGAACTAACTCCAATTCTTCTCAAGCTATTCAAAACAATTGAAAGGGAGGTAATACTCCCAAATTCTTTCTATGAAGCCAGCATCACCTTAATTCCTAAACCTGAAAGAGATAAAACTGAGAAAGAGAACTACAGACCAATTTCCCTGATGAACAGATGCAAAAATTATCAAAAAAAAATTTACTAGCCATTTGAATCCAACAACACGTCAGAAAGATCATTCACCTGGATCAAGTGGGATTTATCCCTGGTATGCAGGGATGGTTCAATATTCCCAAATCAATCAATGTGATACACCACATTAACAAACTGAAGAACAAAAACTATATGACTATCTCAATAGATGCAGAGAAAGCATTTGATAAAACACAACACCCTTTCATGATGAAAACTTTAAGCAAATTGGGTATAGAAGGAACATTCCTCAACACAATCAAGCCAATTTATGACAAACTCATAGCCAGCATCCTATTGAATGGGGAAAGTTGGAAGCATCCCCACTGAGATCTTGAACCAGACAAGGATGCCCACTCTCACCACTGCTATTCAATATAGTCCTGGAAGTTTTAGCCAGAGCCATTAGGCAAGAAAAAGGAATCAAAGGGATACAAACTGGGAAGGAGGAAGTCAAACTATCCCTATTTACAGATGACATGATTTTATATACAGAGAATCCAAAATACTCCACTAAGAGTCTAATGGAACTCATAGAAGAGTTTGGTAAAGGAGCAGGATATAAAATCAGTACACAAAAATCAACAGCCTTTATTTACACAGACATTGGTTGGCTGGGAAAGAACTTCTAAGATCAAACCTACTCACAATAGCTACAAAAAAAAAAAATCAAATACCTTGGAATAAATGTAACCAAGGATGTCAAAGATCTCTACGATGAGAATTATAAATCATTTAAGAAAGAAATAGAAGATACAAAAAATGGAAAAATCTTCCATGCTCATGGATTGGAAGAATCAATATCATCTAAATGTCCATACTTCCAAAAGTAATTTATAGATTCAACACAATACCAATCAAAATACCAAGGACATTTTTCTCTGATATAGAAAAAATGATGTTGAAATTCATTGGAAACACAGGAGACCCCAAATAGATAAAGCAATGTTATACAACAAAAACAAAGCTGGAGGCATCACAATACCAGATTTCAAGACTTACTACAGGGCAGTTATGATCAAAACAGCCTGGTACTGGTACAAAAACAGATGGATAGACCAATGGAACAGAATAGAAATGCCAGAAGTCAATCCAAGCATCTACAACCAACTAAATCAAACCCTGGAGCAAGGACAGTCTCTTAAACAAATGATGCTGAGAAACTTGGATTTCCACATGCAGAAGTGTGAAACAAGACCCCTATCTTACACCTTACACAAAAATCCACTCATAATGGATTAAAGACTTACATCTATGTCCTGATACCATCAAATTATTAGAGAACATTGGGAAAACCCTGTAAGACATTGGCATAGGCAAAGACTTCTTGGAAAAGACTCCAAAGGCACAGCTATCAAAGCCAAAATTCATAAATGGTATTACATCAAACTGAAAAGTTTCTGTACTGCAAAAGAAACACTCAGGAAAGTGAAGAGGCAACTGAAAGAATGGGAGAAATTATTTGCAAATTATTAAACTGATAAAGGATTAATAACCAGAAAATAAAAAGAGATCAAGAAACTCAACAACTGCAAAGCAAACAACCCAGTGAAGAAATGGGCAAAGGACTTAAGACACATATTTTGTAAAAGAGGAAATCCAATTGGCCAACAGACACATGAAAAAATTCTCAGAATCACTATCCACCAGGGAAATGCAAATCAAAACCACAGTGAGGTTCACTTCACCCTAATTAGAATGGCTTCCATACAGAAATCAACAAACAACAAATGCTGGCGATTATGTGGGGGAATAGGCACCCTAATCCACTGTTGGTGGGAATGTAAACTTGTAAACTCACTATGGAAGACAGTATGGAGATACTTCAGAAATTTGAATATAGACCTACCATATGACCCAGCCATCCCACTCCTGGGAATTTTCCCAAGGCAAATGAATTCAGCTTATGAAAGAATTATCTGCACTCCCATGTTTATTGCAGCTCAATTCACAATAGCTAAGACATGGAATCAACCCAAATGCTGGTCAACTGAAGACTGGATAAAGAAATCATGGATTATGTACACTGTAGAATACTACACAGCAGTAAAAAAGAAAAAAAGAAATCTCATCATTTACAACAAAGTGGATGAATTGGAAAACATCATACTTAGTGAAGTAAGCCAGACCCAAAGGGACAAATACTCTGTCCCTGTGACCTTTGATAACTAATAGAGCACCTAAAAGGCAATCTGTAGAAGTGAAATTGATACTTTGAGAAGCATTGACTTGAACAGGCTTTGTCTTGACTGTTGAGGAACAGGTTTTTTTTTTTTTTTTATACTATTTGTTGAACTATTTACTTAACATAGAGTCTATTGAAAATAGATCTCAGTAAAAAATAAGAGTGGGAATAAAAGAAGGAGGAGGAAAGGAAATTTGGTTATGGGTGGGAGGGTAGACACAGTGGGAAGAATCACCATGTTCATCAAGTTGTAATTATGAAGTGTATGAAGCTTCTAACTTAAAGCTGTATAGTTCTGCATACATCCCTATGGACTTACTTCTAAGGGTACAGTTTAAAAACTTGCCATGGGACCCCAAATCTCCTTAAGTTGGGTGGCAAGAATATCATTTTAAGTGTTAAGTGGGGGCCGGCACCATGGCTTACTTGGTTAATCCTCCGCCTGCAGCACCGGCATCCCATATGGGAGCCAGGTTCTAGTCCTGGTTGCTCCTCTTCCAGTCCAGCTCTCTGCTGTGGCCCAGGAGGGCAGTGGATGATGGCCCAGGTGCTTGGGCCCCTGTACCTGCATGGGAGACCAGGAAGAAGCACCTGGCTCCTGGCTTTGGATCGGCACAGCGCCAGCTGAGGCGGCCATTTGAGGGGTGAACCAATGGAAGGAAGACCTTTCTGTCTCTCCCTCTCACTGTCTATAACTCTACCTGTCAAATAAAAAAAAAAAAAGGTGTTAAAGTGATCATATGGATAGGATTAAGCATCTGGTAATAATAATAATAGAATTAAAAAGGAGTGAATGCTCCAACATGGGAAGCAGTCCACACAGAATGACCATTGCTTTAAATAGCACTCTGACCTCAGAATCAGCTCTTAAGGCATTCTGGTGTGGCTGAAAAGTCCATGAGAGCATTTCAGGCATGGAAAGCCAAGACACTGTGGCAGAAAATGTCCTACATGAAGGACCCTGGTGGGTGAGACTCCAGTGGAAAGAAGCGGTCGTCAGGCCAGCGCCGTGGCTTAGCAGGCTAATCCTCCACCTTGCGGTGCCAGCACACCGGGTTCTAGTCCCGGTCGGGGCACCGGATTCTGTCCCGGTTGCCCCTCTTCCAGGCCAGCTCTCTGCTATGGCCCGGGAAGGCAGTGGAGGATGGCCCAAGTCCTTGGGCCCTGCACCTGCATGGGAGACCAGGAGAAGCACCTGGCTCCTGGCTTCAGATCAGCATGATGCGCTGGCCGCAGCAGCCATTGGAGAGTGAACCAACGGCAAAAAGGAAAACCTTTCTCTCTGTCTCTCTCTCTCACTATCCACTCTGCCTGTCAAAAAAAAAAAAAAAAAAAAAAAAAAAGAAGTGGTCATCAAAGAAGGAGGTACTTTTCTTTGAAGGGAGGAGAGAACTTCCAATTTGCTTATGGCCTTGTCTAAATACTGAGGGAGTTTGTGGATTCAAAAAGATTCCATAGCCTAGGCAGCTCATGTCAAGAACCTCTGGTGATCACTGACATCATACATAAGAGTGTTAATTGTTGAATTCACAACAAGAATCACTATGCAGTAACTTCCCATGCAAGACCTCTGTCCTCAATGACTTTGAATAGCGCTTGTCTCAACTGTTAAGGAACAGGTTTTGCTTTGTTTTGTTTTTCTGTGCAAATTGTTGAACTCTTTACTTAGTATAGTGTTGGTCTTCTGTGTGTCAAGTTAATTGAAAATGGACCTTAGTGGAGAATGGAACTTGCAATGGGAGAGGAAGGAGGAGGAGAGGTGGGAGAGTAGGTGGGAGGGTGGGTGTGGCGGGAAGAATCACTATATTCCTAAAGTTGTACTTATTAAAATCATAAATTCTTCATTCCTTAAATAAAACATTTCTTTGGGGGGGGGATTAAAAAATTTTTAAAAGAGTAGATCAATATTCCCAGATAGCCTTGCTATTTTTCTTTTCTTTTCTTTATTTTTTTTAAGATTTATCTTCTTTATTTGAAAAAAATGACAGAGAGAGAAAGGGAAAGACAGAGAGATTTTCCATCCTCTGGTTCACTCCCCAAATGGCCATAACAGCTGGGGCTGGGCCAGGATGAGCCTGGAACTCCATACCCAAGTCACCCATTGGGTGGCAGAGGCTCAAGCACTTGAGTTATATTATGCTGCTTTTCCAGGCACATTAGCAGGAATCTTGACAAGAAGTGGAACAGCTGGGACTGGTGCTTTGATATGGGATGTCAGGGTTGTAAGCATTGGCTTAACCCACTACACCACAACACTGGTACCTAGCTTTGTTATTTTAATGGAGAGTACCAAACTCTAATCTAAATCAGTGTACTTTTGATATTAATGCTCAGTTTTTAGAAAAATTTATAAATAATTGCCTTCTTACTTTAGACAACTTGATCACACATAAAATTCATTTCACAAGAATCATATTCCATAAGTCTTCCAAATTTCTTAAATTCATTCAGTTATTTGTCTTACAGTTTACCTTTTTAATTCAAGTTTTAATTGCCACATATTAATTGGAATTCCTTTAACTGCTGGTAAACTTAATTTCTATGGAAATCCTAGGAAGTAATTTCAACGATCATATACTAAAGTTTCATGAATATACATTTCAAATCAAAAAACATATGCCTCCTCATACAGCAATTTTTCCATGTTTACTAACAGATCCAAGCAGATTTAACTTCTTTGTACCATATAAAAATAACATATCAAAGTTCATATATTTTAAAGTTATACTCAGCAACTAATGCTTCATTATTTTAACTTACGTAGATGCAATTTAGATATTCAATGAATATCTAATATTTGATTTAACTTGGCAAAACTTTTAAAGTATAGTCACCAAGGAAATTCAAGAACTTGAAAAGTAAATATATTATTGTTAAAATGTTTGTTTATAAGCTTTATCCCATTACTTACTTGGTTTTAGCAATTATGCTTGGGTTATTCATGATAGTATCATTAGACTTTAGACAAAACTAGCCATCATCTCAACTTATTTCCTTATCAATCATTTTTACAGCATGTGTGTGTCGGGCAGTCATCATCAACATAAGAGCCCTAACATTAAACATGGTTGTGTGTGTATATGTGTGTGGGTGGGTGTTGTTGTTGTTATTGTTGTTCATAACTCAGAAGCCACAGCCATGTTTTGCTAAATGAACAATATTAAGCTTGTCTTATCTATCAAAGATGTACCCAAGTCACATGCTGTAACTTGGATGTGATTTGTCTCCCCAAAGCTTCATGTGTTGGAGGCTTGGTCCTTAGTGTTGACACTGGGAATTGGCAGACCTTGAAGAGGTGGGGCTTAGTGGTAGGTCTGTAGGTCAATCCAGCTCTCTGCTATGGCCTGAGAAAGCAGTGGAAGATGGCCCAAGTGCTTGGGCCTCTACCCACATGAGAGACCTAGAAGACAATCCTGGCTCCTGGCTTCAGATCAGCTTAGCTCCGAAGTGAATCAGCAGATGGAAGACCTTTCTCTATGTCTCTTCCCTCTCATTGTAACTCTGCCTCTCAAATAAATAAATAAAAATCTTAAAAAAAAAAATCTTTTTCAAGTGACAGGTGTTTGGCCTAGTGCTAAAGACAGTGATTGGGATGCCCTAATCCTGTATCAGAGTGCCTGGGTTAGAGTCTAGTTCCATTCCCAATTCCAGCTTCCTACTAATGTGGTTGATAGTTCCAGTAATCGAGGTCCAGCTACCCACATGGGAGACCTGGATTAAGTTCCCAGCTTCCGGTTTTAGCCTGATCCAGCCCTGGCTGTGGTAAGCATTTGGAGAATGTACCGTTGGACAGGAACACACACTCTCTGTCTCTCTGCTTCTCAAATAAAATTTTTTTTAAAATTCCTTTTCAAATATCTCATTATCTGGAACAAATAGGCAATATTAAACACTTTTTTTTCTTTCTGAGTCTGTAGCTCCATTTTAGCTTAGTAGACAGGGTCAAACCATAAAAAGGTTCTTATCACGTTCTAAATATCTAACAAGTGACTCAAGACCAAGCTAAAAATCTCCAAAGAGGGAGCAAAAACCTGGATCCCTTTCATGAACTATGTCCAAAGACAGCCAAAAGAAAGAAAGACTTAGTAACAGTTGACATGTGTGTCACAGATAGAGTTCAACTTGCATCTCTGTGGTCATAAGGCTTCCAGTCTTTTGACTGGTCTTCTACACTCAAAGGTCTAATGATTCACCATAACCTGTGTGTCCCTAATAAGCAGAAAGTCAAACCAAGTTCTCAGGACTTAACTAAAGCAAAATAAAAAGAGATAAACAGGAAAGCAATGACTGTTGCTGGGTGGAACCGGTTCCCTCTTTTTAAAAATTTATTTATTTCCATAATACTATATTTCAGGAATATTTATTTTATTTTATTTGAAAGAAAGAGAGAAAGAGAAAGAGGGAGATCTCTTCCATCCATTAGTTCACTTCCCAAAGGCCTGCACAGCCAGAGTTGGGCCAGGCTGAAATCAGCAGCCTGGAACCCAATCTGGGCCTCCCAAGGTCTTAAGCCACCAGCTGCTGCCTCCCAGGATGTGCATTAGCAGGAAGCTGGATCAGAAGTAGAGGAGTCAGGACTTAAACCAGTTACTCTGATAGGGGATGCAGGCACCTTAATCGCTGTACCAAATGCCTGCCCCAAGGAATAATCTTAACATGCAGTTTTGTTCATCTGGAATATTCCAGGTTATGTT
Source organism: Lepus europaeus (assembly GCF_033115175.1). Lineage (NCBI taxonomy): Eukaryota > Metazoa > Chordata > Mammalia > Lagomorpha > Leporidae > Lepus > Lepus europaeus. The sequence continues at coordinate 104,891,264 of NC_084833.1, forward strand.
ATCACCATAATTTTTTTTTAAGATTTCTTTCTTTCTTTTTGTAAGATTTACTTATTTATTTGAAAGTCAGAGTTACACATAGAGAGGGAAGGCAGAGAGAGAGAGAGACAGAGAGAGGTCTTCCATCCGATGGTCCATTCCTCAACTGGCCGCATAGGCTGGAGCTGCGCCAATCTGAAGCCAGGAGCAGGAGCTTCTTCTAGATTTCCCACATGCGTGCAGGGGCCCAAGGACTTGGGCCATTTTATACTGCTTTCCCGGGCCATAGCAGAGAGCTGGATCGGAAGTGGAGCAGCCAGGACCTGAACCGGCGCCCATATGGGATGCCAGTGCTTCAGGCCAGGGTGTTAACCCACTGTGCCACAGTGTCTTTCTTTCTTTCTCTCTTTCTCTCTTTCTTTTTTTCTCTTGCTTTCTTTCTTTCTCTCTCTCTCTCCCTCCCTCCCTCCCTCCATCTTCCCTTCCCTTCCCTTCCCTTCTCTTCCCTTCTCTTCCCTTCCCTTCCCTTCCCTTCCCTTCCCTTCCCTTCCCTTCCCTTCCCTCCCTTTCTCCCTTTCTTTTCTTTCTTTCTTCTCTTTCTTCCTTCTTTCCTTCCTTTCTTTTTGTATCTCTCTCTCTCTCTCTCACTCTCTCTCTCTCTCTGTCCCTCCCTCCCTCCCTCCCTCCCTCCCTTCCTGGCTCTCTCTCTCTCTTTTTCCTTCTTTCGCAGAGTTACAGACAGGCAGAGGCAGAGAGAGAGAAAGTCATCCATCCGTTGGTTCACTTCCCCAAATGGCCGCAACAGTAGAAGTTGGGCCAATCTGAAGCCAGGAGCTAGAAGTCTCTTCCAGGTCTCCCACGCAGGTGCAGGGGCCCAAGGACTTGAGCCATCTATTGATTTCCCAGGTTATAGCTGAGAGCTGGATCAGAAGTGGGAACAGCTAGGACTCGAATCAGCATCCATATGGGATGCCAGCACTGTAGGTAGCAGCCTTACCCACTATGCCACAGCACCGGCCCCTCACCATCATAATTTTAAATGATCTTTAGCAAGATTTTATTTTTATAAATATTTACAGCCTCTAGGGCCTAATGCTTATACATGTAAAAGGCAGGCATAGCTGAAAACAGAGTACTCTGTTCTGAATCTTAGACGTCTCAGAGCTATGATTAAAGGCTAAGGGGGAGATGTCATGGGGCTTGGTCATTCTCTGTTCACAGTGTCCTTCACAAATGTCCTTCTGAAACTGGAATGACCCAGTGTCAACTAGCCCATTCTGTGACCAGCTTATCCTAGCACAAGAGTCTCACCACGGAGCACTCTTAACAGCTCTCAGTTGTCCCAACTAGCCCCACTGTCGGGTTGTGGCCGTGGAGCTGTGGCCACGTTGGTCAACTTACCCAATGATTTCCCAGTATCTCTCTGACCCAGATGCATACCAGAGCCATCCCTTACCTAAGTGCACAAGAAAAGGAAGCTAGAACCCAAATAGCTATGAGTTCTCAAAGCCAGAGTCTGCCCTTCGCGGTAATAAGCATGTACTTCAACTGCTGCCGGTTACCTTTGAAACCTCGGCCCTTGCCAGTGACACATCAGCTCCCATAAACCCAAAGAGCAGACGTTCTCTCACAGCACAAACTCACTCTTAGTGCAAAAGGAACAGAGTTCAGTGTGAAAGGAACTTACAACTCTTGGGACTCCTGGGGATAAAAAAAAAAAAAAGAAAAGAAAGGATCTCCAGGGCCCAAAAATCCAAAAATGGGTCAACAGCACCTCCTGCTCATTCCTCAAGGGACCTTGGGGGTCACCAGCATGGTCCTCTGTGTGCCTAGTCAGTTGCCTGAAACACCCAAAGACAAACCCACAACAAACTTCATACAAAGGTATTACAATTCCAGAATTAGGTAACCCTTTATGCCACAAAATAAAAAACAGTATTCCACGGATCCAAGCAAAGGTAGCTGGTTTTATAGAGAAAAACAGGAAACAGACAACAAAAAGCTCATTGACTATTTCAAAGATACTTTCCTTTAAAAGGTTGTTGTGTCCTGGATCACCCAGATAGAAAGAACCAGCAAGACTCACCGAAATGCAAAGAACAAAGGGACTTTACTTGTAGGTCCAGCATGCTGGGCCTTGGCCTCCTGTGCAACGCAGTGCTGGGAGACCAAGACCCCCTTTCTTTGTTCCCAGGGTTTTTATAGTTTCCGGGCAAACAAGTATTATGTCAGCATTCCTTCTTTCCTCATATGGCCATACATCAAGAACCTCCCCCCCCCCCCCCATTGGTTGCCCCCACCTGGCCCTGCCAGACCAAGGACTGCCGGGTGTCAGGTTTCATCTTCTCATACCAGGCGCATCCTGGGCCTAGCCAGTTCCTTTGTCTTGTGAGAAGCCTGACATGGCATGGCCCTGGCCTCTCACAAGGTTAAAGTGGAAGGAACTCCTTCATGCCAGTTAAAACTGGTTTTGGCTGTCTCTCACTCTTGATTTCTCCTATGATAGACAAACAACTTAGCTTCCGCTTGGTGACATGGAACTTCACCACGAGTGACTCTGTTTTGGTTAGATAGGTTGAGGCCACTGCAGAAGCACAGTGCACACTAATGGCCTCCTATGCATTTTACTTAACAGGTATTTACCTAAGAGAAATGAAAGCATATATCCATGCAAACGTTTTTACACAATGTTCATTACAGGGGAGTGGATAAGCACACTGTGTTACACCCGTTTTGTAGAACACTGCTCAACAACAGAACACAATGAACTAATAACACATTATAACATGGATGAGTCACTTATGTTGAAAGATGTCAGATGAAAAAGAATACATACTCTGATTCTGTTTATATAAACTTCTAGAAAATGCAAACTGTTCCATAGTGACAGAGAGCAGGCCAGTGACGAGCTATAGGAAGAATGGGCAAGAAGGGAGACAGAGGCGGGAGGAGATGGGTTATAAAAGGATGTGAAGAAATTTGCAGGGGGGAGTGGTGGCGATGGAGATGCTCATCTTAATTGTGGTGTGGTGATAATTTCCTAGAGATATGGACGCATCAAAGCTTACTATGCACATTCAAAATATGTGTTATTGTATGTCAATTATGCCTCAATAAAGCTGTTTAAAAAGATGTGTTTATAAAAACTGCATGTGTTTTAGGGTCTGTCACAGGGACAGACTTCTAGCACAATCTGTGCATACCTTCCAAACCCTGAATTTAGCCACACAAACTCCATGTGGAGCTCTCAAAGATCTGATTGTGACACTTATTAAATGTCATAGCTAAAATAAACATATTTTCTCATTTGTGCTTACAATATAACTAGGTTTTTTTTCCTGCAAATTATTATTTATTTATTTTCATTTTATTTGAAAGACAAAGAGAGAGCTTTCATCTGCTGTTTCATTCCCCAAATGCCCACAATACCAGGGTTGGGCCAGGCTGAAGCCAGGAGCTAGAAAGCCCCATCAAGTCCCCCACATGGGTGGCAGGGACCCAAGCCATTATTTGCTGCCTCTCAGGGTGCATATTAGTAGAAAGCTGGATCCGAAGCAGAACAACTAGGACTCGAACCAGGCACTTGGGTGTGAGATGTTGGCATCCCACATTGCAACTTAACTGCTCTGCCAAAACCTGCCCCATAGCAGTTTTAGAAAATGGTAATATTTTGTCAATAACTACTTACTTATTTTATTTATTTTAAGAGAGAGGGGAGAGAGAGAAATCTCCCATCCACTAGTTCACTCCCCCAAAGGCCAGCAACAGCAAGGGCTAGGCCAGGCAGAAGCCAGGAGCCAGTAGTCCAACCTAGGTCTCCAGCATTGGTGGTAGGAATGCAGGTTCTGAGCCATCACCTGCTCTTCTCAAGGTACACACAAGCAGGAATGTTACATCAGGTAGGGAGCTGGGACTGGAGCCAGCAGCACCTTAACTACGGTGCCAAATCCCCTCTCCTATCAATAACTTAAAATATTTTCATCTTAAGGCAGGTACATCAGAGGCATAGAAGCCTCCCCACTATGTGACCTGAGTAAAGTCTTCACCTAAATCACAGAGCCCCAGGAGGCTCCAGTGGCTCATGGGATTGAAGTCACTGTATTATTGGAGGGAGAATGGAGAAAAAGTGTGGGGGGAAGGAGGCTGGGCTGGGGAGAGGAGGTTGGAATGAGGTGCTAAGCCCTGTACAGAATGCAGAATAATCATCCCGGTGTTTATAATTTATTGCAGAATTTTAAAAAATATATATTTATTTATCTATTTGAAAGGCAGAGAGTAACAGAAATAGATCTTCCTTTTGCTGATTTACTTCCCAATGGTCAAATGGCCAGGGCTGAGCCAGGCCAACACCGGGAGCCAGGAGCTGAATCCCGGGACCCAAGTACTTGAGCCATCTTCCTCTGCTTTCCCAGGAGCTGAATTGGAAGTGAAGAAGTGGGACTTGAACCAGCACTCACATGGGATGTCAATGTCACAGGCAGCAGCTTAACCCACCATCCACAGTGCTTTACATGTTATTTTCACCTATTTCCAAATCCCTAAGTGTAAGTTAGTCCCATTGAAAGATGAGGAGACTGAGATCTGATAGGAAATTCAAATAACTTCACTTAGGTTAGATGCCACAACAGCTGGAGAACTTTTTCCAATTGCATAATTGCATTAGTTTTCATATCATAGCTGCCAATAGTTACCACCATATAGTGGCTTAGACAAACAAGAATTTTTTCACTCCCAGTGAAATGAGTTTCTTTTTTAAAGATTTATTTATTTATTAGAAAGGCAGAGTTACGGGGCATGGGTGAGAGACAGAGAGAGAGATCCTCCATCTGCTGGTTCACTCTCCAGTTGACTGCAACAGCTGGAGCTGGGCCGATTCAAAGCCAGGAGCCAGGAGCCTCCTCCAGGTCTGTCATGTGGGTACAGGGGCCCAAGCACTTGGGCCTTCCTCTGCTGCCCTCCCAGGCCATCAGCAGGGAGCTAGATCGGAAGTGGAGCAGTCGGGACTTGAACCATCGGCTGTAAGGAATGCCAGCTTTACCCACTAGGCCACAGCGCCAGCCCTGAAATGAGTCTTACAGGACTAAAGTGAAGGTGTCAGCAGTACAGTGCACCTGCTGCAAGCACCAGGGGAGAACTTGTTCTTCAGGCTCTTACAGGACGCCTTCTTTGTTATCTGTGGCCACAGCCCGCTTTCTGCTCCTTCCTTTGACCCTACATTGCCCTCTTACCAGGATCCTTGTGGATTACATAGGGTCCACCTGGTAATCCAGATAAATCTCCCCATCAAAGACACTTCTAATCACATCTGCAAAGTCTCTTTGACTAATAAAGACACTGTATTCATAGGATTTGGGGATTACAATATGGGGGCATCTTTGGGTTGCAGGGCAAGAAAAAATTTCGCCTTGCCCTCTGAAGGAGCACGCTGTCTGTGTCAGACATGATACCCTGCCCTGGGGATACATCAGTAATGACGACACTCATTCTCCACTTTTCTTTCTTTCTTTCTTTCTTTCTTTCTTTCTTTCTTTCTTTCTTTCTTTCTTTCTTTCTTTTTTATAAAGGGGACTGGTTTTTTTTTTTTAAAGAAGATTTATTTTATTTTTATTTGGATGAGTTACAGAAAGAGGTAGATACAGAGAGAGAGGTCTTCCGTCCACTGGTTCACTCCCCCAGTGGCCGCAATGGCCAGAGCTGCACCAACCCAAAGCCAGGAGCCTCTTTCTGGTCTCCCACATGAGTGCAGGGGCCCAAGCACTTGAGCCATCTTCCAGTGCTTTCCCAGGCCACAGCAGAGAGCTGGATCGGAAGTGGAGCAGCCGGGTCTCCAATCAGTGCCCATATGGGATGCCGGCGCTTCAGGCCAGGGCTTTAACCCACTGCACCACAGTGCCAGCCCCCTCATTCTCCACTTTTCCTGCACATCAGGACGTGCTCTGGCTAAGGATGGGGGTTGGAACATACTCCACGGCTCCTTTTGTCTTTGTCAGACCAGGTCATTCTTCTATCCTAAACCAAGGATGGCATAATGGACTTATCACATGGCCACAGGTTGGGGCAGTCTGGCCCTCTGACCATCTTTGTAGTCCTAGCACCGTTTCTGTGAACAGAAGACCCCAAGGCACTCAGATGAACGCAACACTCTGAATGGTGCAGTGCTGCTCCTGGTTCATACAGTGCCTGGTGCAAGACAGAAACAAGTTTGTCTTCCTCAAGACATGTCATTGTCACTGCCATCTGCTGGAAACCAGCACAAATGCATAAACTCAGTACAGCTATAATGCGATGGTCCCCACTAGATTTCCTTCGTATGTCACCCGCCTACCCCTCTGTGGCCTTGTTCTATTATTATGATCAGTCCTGCTGTCCCACAGGGCTGTCTACTAGAAAACATCTCCAGAGATGAAGCCAGTGTTGTGGAGCAGTGGGCTATGCCATGGCTTGTGATGCCGGCAGCCCGTATCAGAGTCCCAGCTGCTCCATTTCTGATCCAGCTCCCTGTTAAGTGCACCTGGGAAAGCAGCAGAAGATGGCCCAAACAGTTGGACTCTTTTCACCCACATGGGAGACCCAGATGGATTTCCAGGCTCCTGCCTTCGGCCTGGTCTAAGGCCAAGCCATTGCAGTCATTTGGGGAGTGAACTAGCAGATGAAAAGTCTCTCTCCCTATCTCTCCTTCTCTCTCTGTCATTCTGCCTTTCAAATAAATAAAATAAGTCTTGAAAAACACAACAAATATCTTCAGAGAAAGGTGCAGTGGTATGTCCAGCCCCCAACACCTGAGAAGCCACATTCACCTTTGTGACTAGCATATATTTCTGACGTTCTATTAACAGGAAGTAAGGTGAGGGCCAATGTCTGCTCTCTTCCAAACTGTGTGAAAATCTGACTAATGAGAAAGTGCAAAGTTATCTTTGAAAGGTTTAATTTTCTTTTCCTTCTTCCTTATCCATATCTCTCCTCTACTCCATGCTGGGGACAGACAGTATCACCTCCCAAATGCAAATGGCCAAGAACAACGGCATCTTGACTTTGAACACTCACAAGTTCTTTGGAAAAATTCTTGAAATATTTTTGTGTAAGATTCATTGCCTCATAATTTAATTTAAAGGCTAGAATCTCTGGCTGGAAATTGCTTTGTCCACAGAGGAGGGAGTAAGCATAGCAATGGGTTTATCCAATAAAAAATGGAAATCCAGGTTTGCTATAAAGGAATATTGTGGAGTGGGCAGTTAGCCTAGTGAATAAGATGCCTATATCCCACATCAGAGTTCCAGGGTTCAAGTCCCAGCTCAGGCTCCTGACTGCATTGCTCCTGGATTGTGTGCCCAGCTCCTGGTTTTGGCCCAGTCCAGCCCTAGCCATTGTGGGCATTTGGGGAGTAAACCAGAGGGGAGCTGTCCTTATCTATTTGTCTGCCTCTCAAACAAATAAACCTTAAGAAAGTAAGGGAGGGATTGTATCTATGAACTAAAGGAAATCTATCTTTTTATGTTAACAAAAAGGTAAATAAGAAAAAAGAAATAAACTTAAGAAAAAAGAAAATAAATAAAACAAACCTCTAAAACCAACAAACAAAAAGTACTGAGGGCCCCCTTTCATAAAGATACTTCAAAAAGTTCACAGAAGTGAAATTAAAAGGTAAGTTTCTTTCAGGGCAAAAAAAAGTTTAAATTTGTGCATTCAAGGAGTTTTCTAAGAGCTCATGGAAAATGTATTACAAAAACAATTTTGGACCACAATAATCTTAGTTTTTCATCCATATTCCATGAAATTTTTAAGTACCCTTGTATTTCTAACCCCACAGGTTCTGCAGTGTTTACAAACACACACACACACACACACACTTGTCTGCACCTGTGAGCGTGCAGGGATTGGAAGCAGATGAGCTAGTGCTTAGTCAGATGCCTGTGAGTGTGAGGTAGAGTCAACACTGCTCTGGGGCAGTGAAACACACCAGGCCCCAGCTCAAAGGGCTCTGGGGAGGACCAGGACATTGTGGGGCTAAGGGGAGGGAGATGCTCTACTTAGGTCCTGCCTTGTGTACATCCATGACCCATGTGGATCCTGAATAAGTCCCTTTGTGTTAGCTCTGCACTGTCGGTTCTGGGGCCACACAGAAGAGTGAGACATGATCCCAGCCTGAACAGCTTGCACAAACCACCCCTGGCACAAGGCCAAAGGTAATTCCCAAATGCTGTGGGGATTCCAGGAAGTAAAGAGCACCCTCTACTGGAGATGAGAAAAAGTAGGCCTGGTGTTTTGGTGCAGTGGGTTGGAGAATTTGTTCAAGTACTGGCTGCTCCACTTCTGATCCATCTTCCTGCTAAGGTAACTGAGGGAGTTAATGAATGGATGAGTAAATTCAACAGAGACCCATGGGACACGAGAGTGAGTGCATGCACTCCTGGTGTTGGGTACAACCTTCCCCCACCTCTGGTCTTCGGAAGGCCAGAGACTTATACGCTGAAGGAAGGCAAGAACTGCCAGAAGGAATTCACTTCAAAGATCTCTCACCAGGAAGCAGCCCTGGAGAGCCCCCTTTCTAGGGGAGCAGATTTCTTCCTTAATCACCACGTGCCACTACTTGCTGTTTCCACTCACTCCGTCCAGCTGTCTGTCCCACCTCAGCAAAGTCTATTTACCTCCCATTTCCAAGTAAAAAATGTCATCACTGGCTTCCTCCTTAGAATATTAATATTCCAAGAGGGTTTCCCAGATACAGGCAGGAGCCCCTTGATGTATGAGCTGGGTACAGTCCTGCTGCATCCCTCCCACACTGACACTGTTCAGCTAAGACATGCACAGATAGAAACCAGGCCAAAGCCTGGGCTGGGGCAGGTGCCTCTGCTGGGAATAACCAAGGTCTGCCTGGCCTGGGAATTGTCTGGCTTGGAAAGAAAGGCTGGGAGGCCTGGAGTCAAGCCTCAGTTGCAGATGGCTCTGTCCAGAGCTGCCTCATCCCATTTTTACCAGCTTTGCTCAATATTATGTTGGTCCATACAATGTCAGTACTTCTGCAGGCAGGTCTGGAGCCCAGGAGATCCTTGGTCTTAGTTGACAGATTGCTTCATGGAGGGAGTTAATAATACTCAATGAATGGAACAGCTCTAAATAAAGTGACTAGGGCAGAGTCCAGCTAATTTTTCTGTCCAAAACCACTGTATTATTCCTTTATATAGTTCTATATGTTTGTCTGCCTGCCTGCCTGACTGTCTGTCTATCTATCTATCTATCTATTGATCGATCAGAACTGTGCTGTGTTATGGGAATACACAAAGCACCAAACAGGTATGGCCTCTTCAATCCCAAAGCTTACAGTCAAGAAGAAAACATAAAGGAGAAAGAAGTCAATTACAGCAGAGGGAGATATATGTGCTGCTGGGGGTTGGCCAGCTTAACACAAAAGGATTCCTGGAGGAACTGGCAAATGAACCAAGATTTGAAGGCTGAGAAGGAGTCAGTAAGCAGGGGAAACAGCATGTTCAAAGGCCCAGATGACAACGCTGGGGCTGTGGCGTAGTACGCTAAGTCTTTACCTGTGGCACCAGCATCCCATATGGGCGCTGGGTCATGTTCCAGCTGCTCCTCTTCCAATCCGGCTCTCTGCTTATGGCCTGGGAAAGGAGTGGAAGATGGCCCAGGTGCTTGGGCTGCTACACCCATGTGGGAAACCCAGAAGAAGCTCCTGGATCCTGGTTTCAGATCAGCTCAGTTCTAGCCATTGCAGCCATTTGGGGAGTGAACCAGCAGATGGAAGACTTTTCTGTCTGCCTCTCCCTCTCTCTGTCTGTAACTCTACCTCTTAAATAAATAAATAAAATATTTTTTTAAAAAAGGCCCAGAAGACAAAGAAGGGTGCTTCCTAACCATTTAAAATTCAGGTTGATTAGAGCTGTGGGTGAGAGAACAGAAGAGAAAGTGAAAGGGAGCCCTATCTCCAAGAGCTTTGCTTGTCAACCATGTATGGTGCTTGCCTCCTGTGTCGGAGGCAAGAGGTTAAGCAGGCAAGCAACAAGAGAGTTTGGGAAAACCACGTAGGGACCAGGGGAGTAGCAAGGAAGGGATAACAAGGGCTTGGGGTGGCCTGGAAACCATTTCTGTGCATTGAAGCCAAATCCCATCTCCTCTCCCCTAAGGGGCACACACACACGTGGATGCACAGGAAGTGTACAGTTAACCACTCCTCAGGTTCTCCGTACTTCAAAAGGAGTTTCCTAGTCCAGCTCCTCATGTGATTCCGTAATAACCCGAAGGTCAGCAGGACAGCTAGAATGACCTCCACACTGGCGATGAGGGAACTGAGACCCAGGGAGGGAAAGCGGTCAGCAACAGCACAACACACAGAGTGCATCAAGAGCTTTCTGTTTTTCTGATGCTGAGGGGTTTGTTTTTGTTCTTTACAGAGATTATGTGCCCATTCCTAGAGTGCTTACAGGTGAGGAAACCTACAGATGGAAGCTTACTGAGTACTCACCCATCAGGGAGTGACCCCACAGATCCAGGTACCTTTCCACCAAACTCCCTTTTGCACAGGAGGAGGAGCCACCCCAAGGGCCCGAGAACCAGCCCAGGGCCCTCGGCATGGCAGGTCCCACAGCCCAGGAAAGACCCTCAGGAGCATTCCTGTGTGCCCACAAAACTCAAAGGTTGACGTGTCCTCCGTCCTCCAAGCCAAGCCATCAGCACCTCAGAGAGGCCACAGGGAATTCCAAATCCTGCCTTAGGTCCCCATCCCTGCCCACTCCATGCCTCCTATAGCTGCATCCTATGGCACTGAAAGGAGGGCCACCCCGAGTCCCAGCAGCTTCTAGAAGCTGACCTTGTCCTGCTGTGGAACACCCTGCTCCCACTATGGCACAAAGCAGCTCTGGGGTGAGCTGCTTCTATGGGGGAAATGAATAATCCCACTTCAAAGGGCTGTGGCCAATAGCACACCTGTCTGAAGGCCCCTCTGCCCTCCTCCCAGTCGCTGAACCTTCTCTACTGGCGATTCTTTTCAGAGGAGGGGAAGAAGCAGAGGAGTGGGAAGCAGACCTGCAGATGGACATGATTCTTTTCGTAAGGGAGTCTTTGTTGCTGTTATTTCCGTCTCCCTCCACTGACTGAGAGCCCTACAAGCCGTGAGGACTGCCCAGTGCCATGGAGAGAATTGTGTTACCAAAGGGAGAGGATTATGGCTTGGGAGGAGAGGGAAGCAGGAGCACTGGCCAAGCTGAGCTGGCAACTGACAAGAGAAGATGGCAAGTCACTTAGGCCCCAGGTTGAGAGCCCAGTGCAGGCTGGGAGATGCAGAGGCAGTAGGTCTTGTCAACTCAAAGGATTGTCGGTGTCAAGGAAAACACACTCTGAAAAGGAGCCATCCCTGCCCTCTGAAGTGGGGGGAAATTGAAATGCAGCAGCAGGTGGAGAATGGGGGTGGGAGGTGAGGGGTAGGGCATGACCAAGAGAATGATGGAAGTGGGATGGGAAAGGGACAAGCAGGAAAGAAGAGGTGAGGAAGCCCTGCTGGCCAATACAGAAAGAAAGGGCCCTCCAGGTGCACAGGAAAGAGGCTCATGAGATCTGAGCAATTCAGAGAGCAAGAGGGTTTGGAAATATCTATGTATAGGAAGGACCAATAAACAAAATATTGTCTGTGGCTGGTGCCGTGGCTCACTTGGCTAATCCTCTGCCTGCGGCACCAGCACCCGGGTTCTAGTCCAGGTTGGGGCATCGGGCACTAGTCCCAGTTGCTCCTCTTCCAGTCCAGATCTCTGCTGTGGCCTGGGAGGGCAGTGGAGGATGGCTCAGATGCTTGGGTCCCCACACCCGCATGGGAGACCGGGAGGAAGCATCCGGCTCCTGGCTTCGGATCAGCACAGCACCAGCCGTGGTGGCCATTAGGGGAGTGAACCAACGGAAGGAAGACCTTTCTCTCTGTCTCTCTCTCACTGTCTAACTCTGCCTGTCAAAAAAAAATATTGTCCATTAGAGGACAATGAATGACTCAAAGGAGACTCAAGAGCTCAGTCACCCAGGATATACCATGAGCTGCCTTGTGCCCAGTGCTACACACAGCAACTTGTGAGACACAGCCAAATAGTAGAGATGACCTCTGCCTTCCTGTTTGGCTGCAAATACATATACAGCTATATGTGATACATCCATGTGTGATTTCTCAGGGTTTGTGGGAAAGGGTTGGCAAGGAGTGATTAAGCTGGAAGGCACTCCTCTAGAGAACTGGCAACAGGAAAGAAGACAAAGAAGGGAATGAAAACAATCTATGTAATTTCTCTGAGCCTCAGTTTTTCCATCTGTACAATGGAACAGTGCTATGGCTTAGATATGGTTGGAATGTATTCCCAAGGCTCATGTGTTGGAAGCTTGGTTCTCTATGGTGGTGTTGAAGTAGTGTTGAGACCATTTAAGAGCTGGGGCCTAATGGGAGGCCCTTAGGTCAACTGGGGGCATGCCCTTGGAAGAGACTATGGGCCCTCCGCCTCTTTCTCTGACTTCCCGTCTTGTAATGTGACTCCCTTCTCCCACACTCTCACATGTGCCATCCACAAGGTCCTCACTGGAGCTAATCTGATGCCTTTGAACCTCCAGCACTATCAGCTCAGTAGACCTCCCTCTTTTCTGTATAAAGCTACCCAGACTAAAATGTTTTTTGATAGTCATAAAAGGCTAACTAATGCAAATACCCTGCACGCTAGGCTTTCTAGGGTGCTGCATCAAAGGCGCTCTGCACACCCTCAGGCAGAGTCTAGCTTATTCTCTTCTTGTTACATCAGGAAGTGGTCCCTGATCTCTATATCTCTCAGAACCAAAACTACTTGGGCCATGATGTATTCTCAAGCAGAGACTACATCTTCAAGACAGCTGGTGACATCTTCAAGAGCCCCAATCATTGTCGTGCCCTACCACACCCAAAATAGGTAGGAGAGACATATTTTCTGGGCTCTCCTGACACATCTAATGGATATCAGATGGTAGCGTTCGCATGGCAAATAGGAATCTAATCTATCCCCTTGTTCAGCCAAATGGAAACAGCAGGGTATCCACGGCTGAGCTTCTAGTTTCTGGCGGGGGACACGTAGAAGGAAAATGGAAACAGATTACAGTCAGTCTGATATCCAAATAACAAATAGGAATCCCAGAGAGAAATTTGCTTATTGATGTTCGGGAAGAGATCCACTGATTTCTTCATCTGCTCTGCCTTGCTACTTTAATTGAGGAAGGTGCTAGTTAAAAGCTAAGGGGAAAATGAAATGAAATGAGGTGCCTAAATGGCTGGCATGCATCTGTCCCTGTGTACACACACTTCGGTGCACACGCCTGTACTCTCTTGGCAATGAGCTGTCTCCATGACAACCCAAAGGGTCAGGTGGAACTGGCAGTTGACTGGGTGTGGTTCATTTTCCCAGAGGCTGCTAGGAGTTCTAGACCTTCAAGGCAGATGGATTGCAGGGGCGTAGATCAGCTGTTGGGCCTGGAACTATGGGTTGAGGCCTGGGGATGTTGAGTTTCTCTAAGGGGGAGCTAGGGTTGCCTTGGTCGGATTCAGGTCAAGAAGAGATGTAGCCATGGAGAGGCCAGCCTCCAAAAAAATCTTACCTTGAAGCCCCCAAAATTAGATGGAAAGGGAACTGAATCAAAATCAAGGAAAGTAAGCAAATAGCTCAAAAGAGAGGAGAGAAGAAAGGGTTTTAAAGGGGAGGGAGAGTGGATACCACACTAGATCTGCTCCAGCCCTGGCTCCCTCCTCATCATCAAGACCATAGTCCATTTCCAAAGATGCAAGTAGGAGGAGAAATCTTTGTGATATTATAAATATAGTTTATAGGCTTTGGTTTGTCTTTATGACAGACCCCATAAATAATTTACTGGTCCATAAAAGATCAAAGAAACTGCTAGAACTGCAGCCTGGAACATCAAACCTCTAATGTTTATATGGAAGCTATACCAACTCTGAAAATTTATGACTTGATGGAATACATTTATGGTTGTATGCCCTGGTCTCCAAAAGGTAGAAATTTTAAGAAAACAGAATAAACAAAACACTTAGGCAAACAGACACAGAAAGAGATCTGGTAGGAAGTGGTGGTGGGGCCCACAGGCAACACCTCTCACATCACAATGGTACACAATTGTAACTGAGGGAAGTTGCCAGGGAACCAGTCCTGCCTGTCCCATTCCATCTGCCACAAAGAACCCTCAGAAGGCACACGGATGCATGTTAAAAGCCAACAGAATGGGTGTGATCAACCTTCTAAGAAACCCAAGATCTCATGAATGAATGACCCCAAATCCAAGCAAGGCAACACCAGCATGTTCCTAAGAAAACTGGATGAGAGTGTACTTAAACTCCTGGGGTTTCCTGGGGAGTGAAGGCTGTCTTATTCCAGAGCTCAGACCACATGTCTATGCTCTGTCCCTAACCCTTGCAATGCAAACTATCCTCAGGCTTCAATATACACACATTGCCTCAGGCCTGGGCAAAAGGTCTTGGGAGCCACACTGGGGCTGTTAGATCCAGGAATTCCAAGTTCTCAGGCAGGAGGAGGGGCAAAGTAGGGCTTCCTAAAAGTACCAGCCCAAGACAAGAATCCCGATACCAAAGAGCAGGGGGTTGCTGCTTTACCCCGTACTGGCTAAAAGGAAGAGATGCTGACTGGCTTGAGTACTGTGGGCTACAGGGAGGCAGTGACAAGGGAGTCATCAGTTTATTGGGTTTTACCATGTTGTCTCCAATAGCCCCCAATCCATGCTCACTGTTCATTCACTTTTCCTACTGGCCTGGTATAAGAGGATGCTCCAAACAGCAGATAGAAATCTTCTATACGATTAAAAAGAGCTCCTTTGTCAATTATTCCTCTGCAATTGTTTGTCCATCTCTTGTGAGTTGGTTAGCATGAGTCACCCTCCCATGAGCTCAATAGGCCCTAAGTATACTCACCCCTCTTTCGCTATACTATTAACGGGGCCATTATTGGCATTTGAGGTAGGGTGAGTGTTTTGTGGGATTGTCCTGCTCACTGTAGGATGTGTTGCATTCTTGGTCCCTGCCCATTGGCTGTTGACAGCACAACAACCCTTAGTCATTTAGACAACCAAAATCCATGCTTCCAAACACCACCTCTCCAATGTGCAAGGCCACTTCCTAGCTGGAGACCACTGCACTAACTACAGCGGGGAGAAAAATGAGGGACAGGCATGGAAGACCAGGAGACACACAGGCTGGGAACGGAGACACAGGACATCCCAGGAACAGGCAGTAGTGGGAATAGGAAAGTAAACATATGGAGCAGCTTATGGCAAGCCCTACACACTCAGGTAGGATTCTACCCAAAAAAAAAAAATGACATTTTCTTCTTTTTCTCTTTCCATGGGTGAGGGATGAAGTCTGCCACCATCTTGATGGAGCCAGTCCTCCGCTTGCCCAGTCTACCAAGGCTCCTCCAGGAATCCCTCTAAGGTTTGGAAACCTGGTAAGATCAGACTGTTGGCAGTGCTGAGTCCCCTTTATCCTTCCCACCCTGGTCCACTCCCACCTCTGCAACCACCCTATCCCTGATGGAAGCCAACTGCTAACACCTACATGGCAGGTTACTTTGCTCTTCCTAAGTGGTTTCCCCTGCAGAGGGAGGAGGCAGCTGCTGCAGAGCCAGCAGGGATGCCAGGCTGTCAGTGAGACCACCAGCAGCTTCATTCATCAGAGAAACTCAATCCAGCACTGCTATCCAGACAGCAAGCAGGGCTGGGCTTGGTCAGAGTGGAGGGTCTCTGTGCCTATACCCACCCCTTCCCTGACTGGCAGGAAATGAGGTCAGCACTCTCTGAGCCCTTTCCCTTGCCTCCCCAATGCTCAGTTTCAGTATTACCTACTCAAGACATCCCACTCAAGGTGAGGACATAGGTAGCAGTGATCCAGAGCCCCAGGAAGGTCTCTTTCCTTCCAGCAAGTGGAGGGAAAGAGTATAGAAGGCACAGAGGCCTGGCAGAGGAAGACCCAATCTCTCTGCACTTGGCTATGCCAGCTTTGTCTTTCTATAGCACAAATCTAGCATGTCCCTGTTTTCACAGGCCCCATCCCCATATCCCTGCACACACAACTGATCCAGGCAGTTGGCTAAAGTGCCCAAGGACCCAGAATTCCCTGTGAACACTGAGTTGAAGCCCAATGCAAAGTGTGGCACGTGACCAACACCCAAGCTACCTGGGTCCCTTCCCCTACTGCCACCTAAAATTAAGAAGGAGGGCGCTTTCTTCAGTAGGGACCTGGGGAGCCCAGCTCTGCTTGCATAGCTTGCCTGTGCTCCCCTCTGCTTTGCAAGACATCAGTTGTGTCTCTCTCTGCCTGCTGTTCAGAGTGCAAGAAACTGCCTCCCTGCAGGCTCTGGGACCCCAGAGCATGACCCACACATAAGTATAGAGCACAGAGATTGATAGTTAGCATCCGTACCCTTGACTGAGCACCACCACACACTAGCCTCTTTAAATCTGCGCTCATATTTGATCCCAATAATATCCTGCCAACTAGGCATTGTCATGCTACATTTTTAAAGTCAAGGCAACTGAGGCTCAGAGAGGTGAAACAACTTGTCAAGGGCCACATGTGTGCAATACTCTACTCCATGGAGCGCTGTACATAGAGGCTTCATAAATACCTGACAAATGAAAGAGTACATTAAATGCTCAACTTTGTCTTCAGTGATTCAACCTTCTAACCCCACCCTGCAGCCAAACCCAGTCAGCTAAGCTATGCATTTTGTTCGATAAATACTTATTGAACACTCACTCAATTTTATTCATTGCTGTGAGGGGTACAAAAAGGCAGCCACTGGAAAAGTTAATGGAAACATTCAACTAATAAAAAGTTAGCAACATTTAACATTAACTTGAATTAATTTCAAGGTTATCTGTTTCCACTTTCAGCTAATTAAATGTTAGTTAAATGGTGCATAACAAGTTGACTACAGAGTAATGTAGCAAAAAGAACACTGGATCTGAAGTCAGGGGTCCTGGGTTCCAAAACCTTGCCAGGCCCCCTCAGTGCATGAACTTGACCTTTTCAAGCTTCTGCTTGCCTACATCTCTATGTTGAGAATGAATATAATCCTACCTTCACAGCATCATCACAAGCATTCAGAGGGAAAAATGTACAACAGCAAGATTTATAAGCTCCAGAAACACAAGGAGATGGTATTCATTTTTGAAGGCTGAAAATTGGTCAATTGACTTAGTATTTAAATTTTCTCTTGAAAGCAATTATGGGCAATTTGTCCATAAGCTCATAAATTTACTTGAAACATACCCTGAAAACAATTTGTCCCTTCCACATAATTTGCAGAATGACAATATAACAATGTTGCTAGACTACCATGGCAAGGATTTTTTAATTTGATGATAGCAGAGAAGGGAAACTATAATTAAAGTAAGGCAGGACAGTGATGTGGTTTAATGACAATAACCTAGTTGGTGGGTTTGCATCTCATTCTCAAGTTTTCCCACTTTAACAGAAGTCACAAGTCTTCCTTTTGGTACAACCATGTTACAAGCTCCTTGAGTGTAAAGATAAGTCTCTATCACATTTTCACCTTTGAAACTTACACAGCCTAGCACAGCACCGCACTGAAAGGAAACAGTAAGTGCATGTTTGTTACATAAACCCGAATAATAAAGAAATCTTGCATTAGGATCACATTCCAACTGGAAATACTAAAAATTCATATTCAAGTTTGAGTTTCACTGAAGGGCCATTCAACGAAAAGCTGCAAAGAATCTAGGCCTATGTCTTGGGGCTGTGATGGCTAATTTTATGTGTCATTTTGACTGCGCTAAGGGATGTCCTGAGGGCTGGTAAAATATCATTTCTGGGTATGTCTGTGAGGGTGCTTCCAGTAGAGATTAGCACTGGACTCAGCAGACTCTCACCAGTGCAGGGGGGCACTGAAGGCCTGAAAAGGACAAAAAGGAGGAGATTGGGCAAATTCCCTCTTTCCTTGGGCTAGGACGTCCATCCTCTCCTGTCCTCAGATGCTAGTCCTCCTGGACTCAGCCAGGGGAAGGCCTCCTCTCTGGCTTTCCTGGGTCTCCAGCTTGCATATGGCAGGACTCCTCACCTCTGTAATGATACTCACCAATCCCTCATAACAAACCTTATTCTGAAAATTTCTATATAGCCTATTGTTTCTGCTTCTCTGGAGTACCCTGATGAGTACAAGGCATAAAGAGGTTGCAGATCAGCTAAGCTCCATCCTCAGTGGCAGGTGTAAGTCTTATAGATGACACTCCCCGAGTGCCTCTTCATGGTCTGACACTGTTTAGCGCACCTGACTTTCAGGACAACTACAAAGTACTATTAACAGTCTCTGCTCTATAGCAGAAGAAATGAAGACACAGCAAAATTAAGAAATTGGGCCCCCACTTAACCCCTAAACCCCTTTAAAAAATCTGAATAGTGCTGAGATCTGTACTCACCCCAAAGCCCATGTTCTCAGTCACTGTGTGTATAGCATACAGAAGTAGCAAGTAGAGCAAAAGTTATCTAGTTAACCACTCAAAATGAAGTTGCTCTCCAACTTTCCAAAAAGGAGAGAGCCAATAAAGAATAATTTTTTAAAAAACTGGGTAAGTCCAGATTTGTGCCAAGAATGATAAAACTGAGAAACACTTGGCTATGGGCCAGTGAGTGTGGCTGTCTCTCTAATTTACTGTGACTGGTCCAAGCTGGAACAATATTGCCTTGATTTTTTAAACTTACAAGCACTGTATACTAGAGACAAGGCAGGCTCCAGTCCTGCAGTGCAAACCAGCAGGTTTTGTTTAACTGGGAATTCCTATCCCTTCCAGTCATGAAAAAGGTAGGAGTTGAAAGTGGGATGAATTACTTGGCTTGTTACCATGGCTTAACAGGCTAATCCTCCGCCTTGCGGCGCTGGCACACCGGGTTCTAGTCCCGGTCGGGGCACCGGATTCTATCCCGGTTGCCCCTCTTCCAGGCCAGCTCTCTGCTATGGCCCGGGAGTGCAGTGGAGGATGGCCCAAGTGCTTGGGCCCTGCACCCGCATGGGAGACCAGGAGAAGCACCTGGCTCCTGCCATCGGATCAGCGAGATGCGCTGGCCGCAGCGGCCATTGGAGGGTGAACCAACGGCAAAAGGAAGACCTTTCTCTCTGTCTCTCTCTCTCACTATCTGCTCTGCCTGTCAAAAAAAAAAAAAAAAAAAAAAAAAACAAGTTTTTTAAACAGTGGTATCTTTTTCTCTCCTTTGGCTGGAGACAAACACAGTGGGAGACAAACGCCCAGCAAGTCATGCATCTCACCCAGTAGACCATGCTCTGCAGCTGGAGTCATACAAATCAAGCCTCAAATACGGTAACTCCCAAAATGGGGGACTCTGCAGGTGGGGCATATGAGCCTGTGCACATACACACACCCTGCAGTCCTCACAGCACTGAGGACCTACAATGTTTTAAGGTTCCAGTTACTCCCAATCTAAGTGAGGGAATTGTACCTTCAAACTCTCAAAGTCTCCAGGAAAAAAAAATCCAGCCTGAGGATCTTAAATGAATGGATGCATAAACGTGTGAATATTTATCATTGATAAACTCCAAGGAAACTAGCTGTTCAAACGTTTCAAGTTTCTAACTTTTAGATGAATTCAAGGAAAGTCCTTTTAAATGGTTGAGTTTAAATCTTGAGCATTATTTAAATACAGCGATATCATAGACAAGAAGCTCATCTTGTAGCTTATTAATTCATTCACCTGCAAGTATGAGTTATTGCTTCTGCCCATAAGGAAGATGAACCTAGAAAGAAAACTGAGACATACACATGAATTGTCTCAATTCAAGGCCCCATGTGATCAGTCTCTTAGGTATGGTGTCAACAAAGAGAGGGAAGGTTTGCTTTTAGAGGGGCAAACAGACAGGTGGGAGGCAGAGGTGGGAACCTTACAAGGGAATCTGAAAAAATAGGGTTTTACTTTGTACATTTGGAGGGAAAATGGAGGACAGGGGAAAAAATATATAATCAAAGACCAAGAATGAAATGCAGACCATTTTAACTTGAGCATGAAGTTTTTACAGGGGAATTACTAGGAGATGGGATTAGGAAAGTAGATTGGGACCAGATTGTGCTGAGCTTTGAATGTCAAGGTAAAGCCTATGAGGTTTATTTAGGATACAATGGGGAGTCATTGAAGGTTATTGAGCAAGGAAGAGAAATGATCACATTAATTTACTCCCTGTCCCTGTTTTTTGAGAGCATATGATCTTTTCTGGCAGATATTACATCGAGTCTAGATTGAAGCCAAAACTACTTTCCCGGGCAGCGCCTAACCTGGCTGTGCCTCCTGCTTGCTCTCCATGCCCAGAAAGCTCTCGAACAAGTGCCATTTCTGGGCATGCGGCCTGGGTCAGCTTCCCTGAGCTGCTCTAACTCTTGCTTTATTGAACACTCTCCATGGTTCTTAAACAAGCCTCCTGATTCTACTGCGGCTAAAAATCTAATAACCGCAAACCTTTCTCTATTCCCAGAAAAATAAGTTAATTGATGATTGCCTTAATTGTAAATTTTTCAACCATAAATTTATTTTTAAATATTGGCCTCTGCTGCAGCTTGCCTTTAATAGAATCTAGTCAGAGCTGCTATTTGATTTAGCGCAGAATCATATTTTTAATGAGCCTGGGCTTTGAAGGTGGGCCCATCTGGATAGGAATCCGTGGTCCACCACTTTCTAGCTCTGTGACCTCAGGCAAATCAGTTGCCATTTCTGAGCCTCAACACACTCATCTACAAAATGTGGGCAATTATGGCTTCCCCAGCGGGTGCTGTGAGAATTAAATGAGATTAAGCCATGGAGTGCCTAGCCAAGTGGCAAGTGTTTCGAAGTGCTCAATAAGTACGCCATATTCTATCTCTCCACAGCCTCTTTCACTCCTTCCCCTTCTTCCTGCTCCTGAGGGGATATGGGTACGGTGGTGAGGAGTGTGCTGTATGCCAAGGCTTAGCATCAGCATTTTGGGATGTACCGCAGAGAGGCAGACAGTGCTGGGTGGTTGGACCAGTCTGCCTTTAGAGTAGTAGAGACCTGGGTTTGAATTCTGGCAACTCGCATTGGCACTGTGACCTTGGACAGGGTGTTCATCCTTCCCATATATTAATCTCCTCTGATGTAAAATAACACTGTATGAGTCAGGGTTCTTAAGGGAAACAGAACCAATAGGATATAGGGATATGTAAGAGGAGAGGCATTATGGGAGTTGGCTTACACGATCAGGGAGACTAAGCAGTCCCACAATCTGGGCATGGTGGAGAGCCAGGAAAACTGATGGTGTCAGTCAAGCCCAAAGTCCTGAGGACGCAGGGGAGGACAAAGGGGAGGGGGCTTTGATGTATGCCTAGAATCTAAAGACCCAAAAATGGGGAGCTCTGATGTTTTAGGGTCACTGGCTGAGACCAGCTTGCTATGGTTCCTTTTTGCTGATGGAATAACAAATCAAGGTTCAGAGAGGTGAATGTAGGGAGAGTAAATAAAGCACAAGTTTACTGAAATACATTCCAAGGGAGGAATGGGCCAGTTGAGAGAACACGTAGCACTCTTCTCCCTGGTTTGGAGCTTTTATCCCTAAAGTATGAGAGGCATTACCTGCTAAGGTAGCTGTGATGCTAAGATTGGCATTTGTGATTGACGTCTGGAAGGTGCCTACTCTTGGACTGTCTGCATGCATCTAGTATAAACTAGACTTTTCCAGTTTGGTTGAGTTTCCATTTTAGCAGGATACACTAACCACAAGTTAAACCACAAATTGGGCAGTCTTGGGTACATCCTGGCAGAGAGCAGAGTCCTTAGATTCATCTCTGCAGGAGGGTCTTGTGGCTCTTCCCCAGTTGTACACATCTAATTATCTACCTGACAACAGGACAGGAGAAGACACATGCCCCGCCTCAAGAAAAGAGAGAGAATTTGCTCTTCCTATCTTTGTGTTCTACCTGCACCCTCAACAAATGACGCGATGACTGCCCATGTTGGTGAAGGTAGGACGTCTTCATTTAGACCACCCCAATGCAAATCTCTTCAGAAACACTCTCACAAGCACACCCAGAAAGAATGCTTCACCAACGAGCTGAGTATCCCTGAACCCAGTCAAGTTCATATGAAATTAATCATCACAAGTATCTAACATGTGCAGTTACTGTGAGGATTAAGTTAGTTGGTACATAAGGCACTCCTTAACACCATGCCTCTCACAGTCAGGGCTCAACATATGTCAGTATTAGAAGCTTCCAGCAGCCAACCTGGCAAGTTTGAGGACTACTGGGCTCAGTTCTTCCCTCTCTTTCATTTATTCTATTTTATTTATAAGATGGGGTAGGTGGGGCAGGCAGGAATAGACAGAGGAAGAGCTCCAATACCCTGGTTCACTCTCCAAATACCAGCAAAGGTCAGGTATGTGGTAGGGAGAGCCAGCAACTCAACCCAGGTCTCCCACATGGGCAGCAAGGTCACAATAACTTGAGTCATCACCACTGCCTCCCAGAGTGTATATAAGCAGGAAGTGGAATCAGGAGCCAGAGCTGGGTAGCAAACTGAGGTATTGTGATATAGGATATGGAAGCCATCAGACTAAAAATCTGCTCACTTTCCCCTCTTGAGCTCTTAGTTTAGTTAGTTAGATAGTTAGAGAGATAGGAGGACACCCAGAGAAGCAGATCTGCCATCTACTGATTCACTCCCCCAATTCTAACAACTGCCTCCAGGTGGAGCCAAAGCCAGAAACCAGGACCTCAATCCAGGTCTCCCACAGGGACCAACTACTTGAGCCATCAACTGTTGCCTCCCAGGGTTGCATGTTAGCAGGAAGCTCAAACCAAGAACAGAGCTGGGATTTGAACTAAGGAACTCCAATATGTAATGAGTGTATCTCAAGTGGTGTCTTACCTGCAGGGTAAATGCCCACTCCCCTCAATTGCTCTTTGTTCATTAAAAGATGTATTTGAAAGAGTTAGAGAGAGAGGTAGAGACAGACAGAAAGAGAGGTCTTCCATCCACTGGTTCACTCCCCACATGGCTGCAATGGCCAGAGCTGAGCCGATTTGAAGCCAGGAGCCAGGAGCTTCTTTCAGGTCTCCCACATAAGTTCAGGGGTCCAAGCACTTGGGCCATCCTCTGCTACTTTCCCAAGTGCATTAGCAGGGATCTAGATCAGAAGTGGAGCATCCAGGATTCGAACTAGTACCCATATGGGACGCTGGTGCTGCAGGCCAGGGCTTTAACCCACTCTGTCACAGAACTAGCCCTTGTTCTTTTTCCTTAATGTTTTCCATCCTCATTGCACTCTGCTTGCCCAGGAGGAGAACAATGGTAATGGGTAATCATTTTGTCACCCAAGATCTAAAGACTAGCCTTAGACTCTTGGCCCCATCGCTCACAAGCCCAGTGCCCTGAACCAGAGGGCTCCCCCTTCCTCTGAGAATAAGTATGCAGATTAAATGAGAAAATACAGAGAAAGAACTCAGGGCAATGCCTGCACGTCACCGCCCTGGTGAGGATGAGCCATGCTAATGGTCCAGGGTATGCTGGTGTCTTTCCCATGACCTCATCTCGTGCTCACCAGCTCTGGCCCCTCTCCAAATTCATCTTCACAAAACCCATGGAAGTACTTACATATGGGGACAACAAAACAATGGTCATTGAAAAGCACAACTCAGGAGGGGTTGGTATTTCCTGGTGGAAGTTTGAGGCATCCACAGCCAAGACAGAGGAAGGCCAGGCCAATGGGCTCCAGCACTAGGGGTGAAGTGGATCATTTCCTGTCATTTCTTTGTCTGTTTTACTTGAAGCAAAGCTCATGGTTGTATCTTTCTCTCTTAATCAAAGCAATGGTTATTTCTGCTACCTCACTCCGCAGGTACTAATGACCTCTCTGCCAAGCATGACTGTAGGAATGCCCCAAAAGATAGGAGTCCCCAACTCATGTAATGGGGAGCAGTGGCTATTTGTCCCCTGCTCCTGGGTCCCTGCTGGCCCAGGAGAACTGGAGGCTTGGGCCCCAGAAACTTGGAATTATGCTGACTTCTGAAAGCCCAGAGAAATGACCTTGCAGAAAGGAGCATCTAAAGTATGAAAATGTCCTTCATTTGTACTTGCTTTGTTTATTTACAATAGACATCTATTAGAGCTGGGAGGCCCTTAGAAGAAATGGATCTGGGCTTCTTCATTTCACTGGGCGGAAATGAGTTTTGGGGAGCCTACGAGACCTGTTTGAGTTCAGTGGAACCACATGTGGCTGAGCCAGACCAAGACCTCAGGTGCTTGGTTCTGTCCATGCTCTGTTCAGGGTGCTAGTCAATCTTTACTCTGAAAGAAAGTACAAGCATGGGGAATGCATCAAGTCCGTCCAAGTTCTCAAGTAGCATTTATTGAGCACCAACTATGTGCCAGATGCTATGCCAGTCACTTTCATGTAAGTTATTTCACAGGGCTGGCCTGCCCAGTTTTGGATCCCTGCCAGCACTAGCACATAGAAGTTGCTCAACAAGGGTGGGTTTTCTCCCTTGCCTCGGGAACCATGTCAGAGTAGAAGGGCAGTTGGTTTCAGAGTCAGTCTGGGTTTGACTCTCATCCTTGACACATATCAGCTTTTTGGTCTTTCCTGTTCTAAGCCTCCACATCTCTTAAAATGAAGACAACAACTAAATTAAAGTATGGTTACCAGTTTTAAAGTTACTGTAAGTGAAGGGCCTCTTATGCATGGTAGGCACTCAATCCATTACAGTACTTCCTGTCACTGGACCCATTGTCATTGGCACTGTTGCCTGCCTGCAGAGAGCTGAAGATTTCAGAAGGTAAGACTCATACATTGGCCTGCGCTGCAGCTCACTAGGCTAATCCTCTGCCTGTGGCGCTGGCACCCTGGGTTCTAGTCCCCATTTGGGCGCCTGATTCTGACCCAGTTGCTCCTCTTCCAGTCCAGTTCTCTGCTGTGGCCCGGGAAGGCAGGGGAGGATGGCTCAAGTGCTTGGGCCCTGCACCCACAAGGGAGACCAGGAGGAAGCACCTGGCTCCTGGCTTCGGATCGGCACAGTGCGCCAGCCGCAACGCACCAGCCGTTATCAGCCATTTGGGAGGTGAACCAACAGAAGGAAGACCATTCTCTCTGTCTCTCTCATTCTCTCTCTCTCTCTCTCACTGTCTAACTCTGCCTGTCCAAAAAAAAAAAAAAAAAAAAAAGACTCATACGTAAGTAACTACAAAGCAGGGCAGACTGGTAAGGAACATAGGAGAGACTGGTGAAGAGCTATGGATGGTCACAGGGACAGCCCTTACAGCTGGGGATGATGGGGACTTGCGGGGACAAGTGCCACTGTGGTTGAAAGGAGTTGAACAGGTTGATGGGGGAATGGTGATTCTGGGAGAAAAGCAAGGAGACAGGGGAGGAGGAAGGAGAATGCAGCAAGCATTTAGTCCAGGAGTTCAAGGGCCTAGGATTTGGGGAAAATAGGAGTTTAGAGGAGTAGAGGAAGATAAATCTAGAAAAATACATAGGGGGTAGACTATAGAGACCAAAGATTAAGGAGCTTATCCTGCTAGCAATGGGGATTCAAAGAAGGATCTTGAATGGAATCATGGTAGACAAAGTGCTAAGACTCACATTGATTAACTGGGCTATGTGTGCAGTATAACTTGGAAGGCAGACTTCAGAAAGCAATAAGCTACTGTATGGGAGGAGATTTAGTGCAGTGGTTTAGACACTGCTTGGCACTCCCACATCACTTAACAGAGTGCCTGGGTTTGAGTCTCACATCTGCTCGTAACTCGGCTTCCTGCTAATGTGCACCCTGGAACGAAGCAGGTGATAGCTCAAGTGGTTGGATCCCTGCCACGCCAGTGAGAGACTCAGACTGGGTTCCCAGCTCCTGACTACTGCCTGGCCCAGGCCCATCAGACAACTGGGAAGTGAACCAGCATACAGGAGGATGGGAGCTCTTTCTTTCAAATAAATAAAATACATTAATTTTAAAAATTCTTTAAAAAAAAAAAAAAACTATTGCAGTAGACACAACTTGAGCAAATGAAGGCCCAGCAGAGTAACCTGGGAGAGAAAGAAGAAAGTGGATACAAAACGGAGACCAAAGATACAATGTTAATAAGAGGACCCAGCCATAGGATGAGTATGAAAATGAGGGAGGAAGAGGAGCCAGAGGTGGCTGTGAGGTATGCAGGAGAGGATGGTGATGCCATTGATCCAAGTAGGGAAAGTCACAAATGTTGATCTGGGACAAAGAGAAAGAGAGAACAGGAGGGAATCTTAAAAGGAAGTCAGAGAGATATGGTCACACAGGGAGAACTAATGGAAAGAAAGACCACAGGTGCAGAAGAGAGAGGAACTGAAAGAGCGAGATACCAGGCAAAGCCAGAAGTCACCTCTGTCAGGACACGATGTAGGGCAGAAAGACATATGAAGACACACAGAAATTTTAAGCTGGAGAGAAGGAAATTTTAATTTATTCACTGATACTCTCATTCATTTCATAAACTTCCATTGAGTACTTACCATCTGAGACAGCAAGCTGACCCTTGATAGCTTGCATTGGACTTCCCATAAGCTAGGGGCAAGGTCATCTGCTAAGGGATATGGGTCTTCGGAAACTTGCTTAAAATGCCAATCTCTTGGCCCACTCCCCAAAGACACAAATTCAGTACAATTTGCCAGCCAGATGTTTGAGAGATGTCCCAAGACAACAGTTGAAGAAAATGAATTAAAAACCTTGCAAGCATTTTGAGGTCATAGCCAAGGTCCCAGATTTATAGAGGACCCAGGCAACACCCTTCATTCTCAACTTAGGAATGGGAACAAGGAGGCAGGAAGTGGGACTCATCTGTCATTTGGGTGAAGAGGAGGGAATGAAAGAGCAGTGGAGGAAGGGAAGGGGGTACTGCAGGAATCACTAGAGATCATTGAAAATGCCTCCACTCTAATCATCTTCCAACATTTCCCAACCCCTGAAAACCCTACTACACATTCCAGGGAACTAGATTTCCTAAGGCTTTCAAGCTTCCTTCAACTCTAAGATTGAATCACAATTACATTTAAAACATATCTAACAATCAGATTTGTTCAAAGGAGGAGACTGTCTTTGTGATAATGCTTAATGTTGCTGGAGAATGTCACAGTTTTCAGAGCAATTTCATGCATATTTCTGTACTTTACATTGTATCTGCATTTCTCAGTGAGAGATCCATGGACCACCAGCACTGATGCCATCTGGGAGCACAGGGGAAATGGAGATCTGTGGGTCCCAGCCCACACCTGCTGTTTCAGCATCACCTGGAGGTGACCCCAGGACCTGAAAACTGAACACGCTCTAGAGTGATTCTGAAGAAAACTATAACCTGGGAACTGTGATATAACAACAAAAAAAATGTATCTGTTCTTTGTCACCAGTTTCTGGCACAGAGCCTCAGAAACTCTTGGAGCTTTCTGGAAGGAGCATCTTCTGTTACTCATACCAAAACTCACACCAAACTTTATGCTAAAGGTGAGCTCTTAGATACTTTCAAGGGAGAGGCCGGTCATGCCAGAGAGACTGAGCATGGGATAAGGCACTGTGGTGCAGTGGTTAAGATGCTGCTTGGGATACCTGCACCCCCTATCACACAGTACCTGCTTTGAGACCCAGCTACTCTGCTTCCAATCCAGCTTCCTGCTAATGTGCACCCCGGGAAGGCATTGAATGATGGCTTAGGTACTTGGGTCCTCCCCCTCAATGTGGGAAACCAGATGGAGTTCTGAACTCGTGGCTTCAGCCTGGCCCAGCCCTGGCTGTTGAAGACATCTGAACCAGCAGATGAGAGATTCATATCCTCTCTCTCTCCCAAAAAAAATGAAAATAAGCATGGGATTAGAAATTTGGAACTCAGCCCAAGCTCCAGCCTCTGGAGATGGAAGAGGGACTAGAAACTGCGTTCAATCCTCTGGCCATTGACTGACTCACTCATGCCCACATAATGAAACCCATATCAGAACTCTGGGCACCAAAGCTCAGTGCACCTTCCCGGAGGTGCTCAAGGGTAATATGCTCGGACTCCATGGGAGAAGGGTGTGGAAGTTTTGCTGCCACCCCTCACACCGTCTGGCTGTTCCTGAGTTGTGACCTCTGTAATCAAACTGTTAATCATGAACATGTGCTCCCAGTGGGTTCTATGAGTTTTTCCAGAAAAGTATTAAATGTGAAGGGGATCATGGGAACCCCAAATGTGTAGCCACAACAGAAAGAAGGGTAGGCAGGCTAATGATGGGATGTAGGAAATGCTCCTCCGAAATGCGGTACCTTGGCATCCTGAGTATGTGAAGCTCAAAGAAGCTGGGAAAACTGCAGTGGCAGGAAGCACTCTCTGGCCTTTACCTGCCCACCACCTTGAAGCAAGCATGGAAACTAGAAGCCCTCTCATCCCCTTCTTCCCTGAAGCAGGCCATAAACCAGGAGTCACTCCCTGACCTTCTCCTGCTCTCCTCCCCTGAAGACCATCACACGACAGGAGGCCCTACCTAAACCCAGAGAGAAGAAATGTCACCCAGGGACACTCTGAAGAATATGAACAAAAGGAGCCCTGCTACACATCCTCCCACTCCACCAGCCAGTTCATTACCTTTAGCACAGACGCTTTTGTCCCCCAATCACACTTCTGCACAATTGTCTGTAAAACCCATTTTCCACTGGGTCTTTGGACCTTCATTTCTGAAAGCTCCCATGACGTGTGAAACACTTATTGAATCAATTTGTATGCTTTTCTCTTATGAATCTGTCTTTTGTTATAGGAATCTCAGCTGGGATCTTTGCGATGGGTAATAAGAAATATCACATTTCTTTTCCTGCAGTAGGAATCCCATTTATGTAAGGGCAATCTTGCAGGACATTTTGCTGGTATCAGAGTCACTGCTAGAACACAAGACCCATGGTCTTTTTGTTTTTGTTCTTTTGTTTTTGTTTTTGTTTTTGAGAGGCAGAAATAGAGCTAGAGAGAACTCCCATTTGCTGGTTTACTACCCAAATGCTTGCAAGAGCTGGGACTGGATCCATTACAGCCAAAGCCAGGAGCCAAGAATTCAACCCAGGTTTCCCACATGGGTGAGAAACTTCCTGAGTCTTCATTTGCTGCCTCCCAAGATGCACATTGGCAGAAAGCTGACGCCAGGAGCTGGAGCTGGGCATCGAACACAAGTACTCAGATGTAAGACGTGGGGCCCTGAACTGGCATCTTAACAGCTTGCCGAACACCCATCCCTAGAATCATAGTCTTACGGGAATATAAGCCAAACCACAAACTAGTAAGCTGTGGGTCAATATCCCTGCATTGTAGATGGGGAGGCTGAGAAACAGGAAGGGTAAATGACTTGTCCACAGGCAAAGAGCTGTTCAGGGGCAAGGCAGGAATATGGAGTTAGGACCTTGGCCTCAGGTCGTACCTCTCCCTTCTATGGCCCAGCAGCCTCCCCATCCACCATGCCCAAGTTAGTGGTAAAACTACAAAGCCTGGAGGCCGGAACCTGCCTTGGTGGTCACCTAACTCCGCCCATCAGGACCAGCTGCCAGAGAGGTAATGGAAAAGAGCTGAGGCCCTTAGACCTTGGCAGGTTTAAATTAAACCTTTCTGACTATGTGTATCTTGTGTAATCCTCAAAGATTTGTAATTGTGACATCTTAGGAAAGTTACAGGTGACTCGAAGCAGTTTAATGATAATAAAAATAAAATAAAAACAGTACACAGCCCTGCTAGTCCCTCTAATTTCCCGGCGTCTTTATCATGGAAATGCTGCCCATTCTTTCCCCACAGATGTGAATGAATCTGCAATCGCCACTGGACACTGCTCCCTGCTCTCTCCTTCTCGGTCTGTGCCGCTCCAGCCCTGCAGGGGGCCCCTCCCAGCTGTGGTGCTCACAGGGAGCCAGACTGCAGGAGCAGCACTGGGCTCCCCTCCTCTCTGGGTCCTCACCCCAGTGGCCCAGACCTGGCTTCTCCCGCCAAGTTCCACAGGAGCCCTGCTGATTTGAGCAACCACAAATTGACCTTCTCTCAGGGTGTCTCCTTGCCTCCCTCCCAGTGTTAATATGCGCCCTAAAGAGCTGCAAACTCAACAAGTCTCTGTTATGCAGGTTAATTCAGAGCGCAGCCAAGCTGTGATCAAATGACCTTTACCCACTTCCCTGCTAATTTTGATGGGCAGCTCCATTTTCCTTCTCCCTCCTGATTCCCCCCTTGCTCTAAATTGGAAATCTATCAATTTTCGAGGT
Organism: Lepus europaeus; assembly: GCF_033115175.1. Lineage (NCBI taxonomy): Eukaryota > Metazoa > Chordata > Mammalia > Lagomorpha > Leporidae > Lepus > Lepus europaeus. The sequence goes on from NC_084833.1 coordinate 104,921,528, forward strand.
AAATGGAAAATAAAGACACACAGGCACAAGCAACACACACTCACACACATACAATTGTTGAGACTGGGGCCAGATTGAGCCTGTTTCTTTTTAAATCCTCAACTCCCAGATCTCAGAACACAGTACTAGATCCAGAGCTAAAGCCAAAAGAAAATAAAAGTTTTAAAAGAGAATCCCTCCTCCACAGTGTGATTTCATGCTTCATAAGTGGGGTACAACAACAGAGAAAATAGTAATGATAAAAACTAATGTCCAGGCCGGCGCCGTGGCTCAACAGGCTAATCCTCCGCCTTGCGGCGCCGGCACACCGGGTTCTAGTCCCGGTCGGGGCACCGATCCTGTCCCGGTTGCCCCTCTTCCAGGCCAGCTCTCTGCTGTGGCCAGGGAGTGCAGTGGAGGATGGCCCAAGTGCTTGGGCTCTGCACCCCATGGGAGACCAGGAGAAGCACCTGGCTCCTGCCATCGGAACAGCGCAGTGCGCCGGCTGCGGCGCGCTACCGTGGCAGCCATTGGAGGGTGAACCAACGGCAAAAGGAAGACCTTTCTCTCTGTCTCTCTCTCACTGTGCACTCTGCCTGTCAAAAAAAAAAAAAAAAAAAAAAAACTAATGTCCAGCCGGCGCCACGGCTCACTAGGCTAATCCTCCGCCTTGCGGCGCCGGCACACGGGGTTCTAGTCCCGGTCGGGGCGCCGGATTCTGTCCCGGTTGCCCCTCTTCCAGGCCAGCTCTCTGCTGTGGCCAGGGAGTGCAGTGGAGGATGGCCCAAGTGCTTGGGCCCTGCACCCCATGGGAGACCAGGAGAAGCACCTGGCTCCTGGCTTCGGATCAGCGCAGCACGCCGGCAGCGGCCATTGGAGGGTGAACCAACAGTAAAGGAAGACCTTTCTGTCTCTCTCTCACTGTCCACTCTGCCTGTCAAAAAAAAAAAAAAAAAAAAACTAATGTCCACCAAGTGCTGACTACTTTTAAGTCATTTCTCAAGGATTATCTCATTTAATTTTCCTGCACCTCTGTGAAATAATAACTATTATTATCCCCACTTTATAGAAAAAGAAACTGAGGCTTCACAAGATTACAGAGGGACTTTAGGATGCACACATAGAAAGAGGCAGGGTGAGCATGTGAACCTGGGTGGCTCAATTCCAAAGTCAAGTCTTGTTTTGTTACTGGCTGTGTAGCGTGGGACCTGTCATATAATCACAGGCAATCTTAGTTGCCTCATCTTCAAAGTGAGAATAATAAGATCTACTTCACCAGGCTCCTGGGAGGAGAAATTAGGCAGTGATCGGATCTTGAAAGCTGCAAATCACTGTCAGTTCACTGTTATTATAATAATTATTATTAATTCAATTAAATCCTTATATAAACATTTCCTGATCATTTCTGTGTGCCAGCCTTGCTCTCGGGCTGAGGACACAACAGTGATCAAAGCAGATCAACATCCCTGTCCTGGAGGAACATGCCTTCAAGAAGGGGAGACAGACAAAAACAAGTAAAATACACATCAGGTGAAGCTTGGGGCTTCAGTGGAACTAACATGGGGGGAGGCATGAAGCATGGGAGGGCTGCAATTTTAGATTAGCCGGCCAGGAAGACCTCACAGGGAAGGTGATAGTTGGGCAAAGGTGTAAGAACGTGGGAGAAAAGCCAAGCCCTTATCAGGAAAGGGCATTCCAAGTAGTGATAAAGCAAGGGCAAAGACCCTGAAGCAGAACCAGCAAAGGAGGCCAGAGTGGATGGAACAGAGGGAGGGGGGAGTAGCAGATGAGACCAGAGAAGTAAAGCAGGGGGTGGGCCATGTAATCCCTTATAAGCCATTGGCTTTTCTCTAGGTACCACGGGGAGCCATGGGAGGTTTCTGAACAGAGCAGCAACATTATTTAATATTTAAAAATAGTTTTAAAGTATGTATTCTGCTTATTTGAAAGACAGAGAGAGAGAGAAACAGAGACCAGAGAGACAGAGAAGAGAGAGAAAAAAACAGAGACAGAGACAGAGAGACAGACAGAGAGAAAGAGAGAATCTCCTACCCACTGATTAACTCCCCAAATGCCCACAATAGCCAGGGCTGGGTCAGGCAGAAACCAGGACCTGGGAACTCAATATGGGTCACCCACACTGGTGGCAGGAACCCAACTTCTTGAGCCATCACCTCCTGCCTTCCAGGGGACACATTAGCAGGAAGCTGGACCTGAGAGCAGAGTAGGAACTCAAACCCAGGCACTCCAGTATTAGATGCAGGAGTCCCAAGCAGAATCTTAACTGCTGCACCCAATACCAAACCCTGGAGACTGAGCACATTCTGAAGGGAGAACCAACAGGTTCCACTGCGGATCGGATGTCAATGCACAAGAAAGGGAGGAGTCACTGATGACACCATGGATTTTGATCTGAGTAGCTGGAAGCTTGAAGTTGTCTTTTACCAGAATGAGAATAAAGGGGGCAAGTCAAATGTCATTCACTGAATTGTGGTTTTTTTTAATTGTGATCCCCTGAAAAAGATATGTTCAAGTTCTGACCCCCACACTTGAGAATGTGATATTATTTGGAAATAGGTTCTTTGCAGATGTAGTGAAATTAAGAAGAGGTCATTAGGGTATGCCCTCATCCACAGTGACTTATGTGTTTACAAAAACAGGCAATATGGACAGAGAGACATGCACACAGGGAGACCATCACATGAAGATTGTAGTAACACTGCCATGAGCCAGAAACAAACAGAAGCTGAAGAGAAGCCTGGGCCAGACCCTCCCTTTGCACCTCCAGAGGGAGTGTGGCCCTGCCAGCACCTTGATCTCGGACCTCCAGCCTCCAGAGCCCGGAGCCAGTGAGTCTCTGCTGCTCAGTGACACTTGGCTACAACGGCCCTAGCACAGCTTTCACAGCAAGTAATGAAGGTACAGTCAGCAATTTTAAACATTTAGGTGGAGGCGTCAATTAACAGGTAGGTATGGGTCTGGAGTCCAGGGATGAGGACTGCATTGGATAGACACATCCGAGAGTCATGTTATCCGTTAAGAGATCACCTGGAGAAGATGGAGTTCTGGAACACTCCACCATGAAGACAACAAACAGGGAGTTAAAGCAGTCGGTGTGGAAACAGGAAAACCAGGAGAGGTGAACATCCGAAAAGTGAGTGAAGAAAATGTTTTGAGAAGAAATGAGTCATCGGCTCTGCCCAGTGTCAGCCATGAGTCAAGCTAGCTGAAGACGAGGAACTGACCACTGTATTAAACAACTCAGAACTCATTTGTGACCCTGACAGTGGCACTTTGACAAGTGAGATCGAAGCATAATTAGAATGGACTAAAGGAGAAGGGGTGAAGAGGAATTGGAAGCACAGGTGTTGACAACTCTACTGAGCAATTTTGCTAAAAGGAGATGTGAGATCAAGAGAGAACTTTTTAAAAGAGAAATACCACTATGTTTTATATGGAAATAAATAATGCAATAGAGGGGGAGAAAACGATAATGCAGGCAAGAACAGAGAGAACTGCAGTGCTGTCCTTGAAAATCCGTTGAGGGGGGTGGGTTGGGTGATAGGATCAAGAACAATTGTAAAGGGCTGACCTTGGCCAGGAGCATGAACAACTCACTCAGGGTACAGGAGAGAGGTGGGCATATAGGCACAGGTGCATGGGTTTGGGTAGATTGTGGTGATGTAAGAGGTAAAGTCATCAGCTGAGAGCGAGCACAGGGGAGAAGTGCTGAAGCTTTGGGGAGAGGGAAAAGTCTTGAAATCATCATGGAGGGGATCTGGGGATAGCAAAGTATAAGGGGTTGAGGGGCCTGCCTAAGGTGAAGTCAGATCAGTTAGACAGGTTTGGAGGCACGATGTCAGCTCCATGTCAACCGTTTGACTTGATGAGTGTTGGGAGTTCTGCTCCTCAAATACAGTGAGAGGAGGAACAAAAGAGCTGCGGGTATTCAATAGAGTGGTTACAAAGATGGACGATGGAATTTAATTTGGAAATGGATAAAAGGCAGACCTTGGGAAGGGATCACCAAAGAGTGTTTAGATGAAGGGATTGTGCATTCGTATAGGGGAAAAGACTTTAAGTCAGGGAGATGGAGCCTGAAAGACAGAAGGATGAGAGCAGGGTCACGTATGCATATCTCGGAGGGGTGACAGTTACCAAAAACAACAAAGTCTAGGGCATAGGCACGGGAATGAGTGGCTAGGGTAGGATAGAGAATAAGAACATTGGAGGTGGAGGGCAAAGAACTAAGAGGCCAAAGTACTGGAAGGATCTTGGATATTGGAATAACCAAGAATTATGGGAGAGCTACTAATAGAAAGAGTTACAGTGAGCCAGGAGCCAAAACGCTGAAGGACAAAGAGGGAGGTACCAAGGATCATTACATAACCTCATCTTTTGATGATGTGAATTCTACAACTTGTAGGGAGGGGACAGAGAATAGTATGGAGGCGGCAAGGGAAGCAGTGTGGTTTACCACACTACCTCCAGGCCAAGAGGTCTGCTGGTGGTGAGAGAGAAAAGACCCACCAGGAAGTAGAGTCCTACGAGGAGAACCATGGAATGTTCAGAGAAGAGACTGAGAGGGTGAGGGCTTTTGCTGATGGTTAACGTGGCTTCCAGAGGGCAAGAAGAAGGGTTGGAGAGGTAATAAAAAGTCAGAGAAGGAGATGTGCAGAATCTGAGCTTTAGTTGAGCCCGAGTCCTGGGCATCTCATGTGACTGCTGTGAACCGCATATAGTCCTTGGACACTTAGGCTGAGAGCAGCAACAAGGCTGCGAGGACTGTAGAAGCGCCCTTGTGTGTGTGTGTGTGTGTGCAAGGGCATGTGTGTAGGGGTTCTTTAGGTATACCAGTTCTGGAATCCCCACTCACTTCTGACAAACTTGATGTGCAGGAGTTTACATTTATATTACAAATATTATTGTAACCTTACTACCATAACAGTCAGCCTTCTCAGGTGTAAATAGCCCAAACCACTCTGCCTACTTCTTGAAAATCACATACACAGAACTACGTGTGCATTTCAAAAAATTTTGCACCACAGTAAACATATCGTTGAATTCTATTTTATAATAAACTTTAAATATATATATATATATATTTGAAAGACACAGTGACAGAGAGAGAAGGAAGGACACAGAGAGAAAAATCTTCCATCAGCTGGTTCACACCCCAAATGCTCGCAACTCTCGGAGTTAGGTCGGGCCAAAGTCAGGAGCCAGGAACTCCACCTAAGTCTCCCACACAGGTAGTAGGAACCCTACTACTTGGTCTATTATCTTTTTTTTTTTTTTTGACAGGCAGAGTGCACAGTGAGAGAGAGAGAGAGAGAGAAAGGTCTTCCTTTTGCCGTTGGTTCACCCTCCAATGGCTACCGCAGCCAGCACACTGTGGCCGGCGCACCGCGCTGATCCGAAGCCAGGAGCCAGGTGCTTTTCCTGGTCTCCCATGTGGGTGCAGGGCCCAAGCACTTGGGCCATCCTCCACTGCACTACCGGGCCACAGCAGAGAACTGGACTGGAAGAGGAGTAACCGGGATAGAATCCGGCACCCCGACTGGGACTAGAACCAGGTGTGCCGGCGCCGCAGGCGGAGGATTAGCCTATTGAGCCACAGTGCCGACTATTATCTTCTGCCTCTCAGGCACATTGCTAAGAAACTGAATCAGAAGTACTGGGTATCTGGGACTTGAACCAAGCATGTAGATACAGAATGTAGGCAAACCAAGCAAGACTCAACTTGCTGCATCACAACCCCTGCCCCTTTTTGTGAAGTTTTTGCTGTACCCTCCTATTTATTAAAAATATATAGGCAGGGGGCCAGTGCTGTGGTGCAGCAGGTTAAAGCCCTGGCCTGAAGCATCAGCATCCCACATGGGTGCCGGTTCTAGTCCCAGCTGCTCCTCTTCCAATCCAGCTCTCTGCTATGGCCTGGGAAAGCAGTGGAAGATGGCCCAAGCACTTGGACCCCTGCACCCATGGGGGAGACCCAGAAGAAGCTCCTGGCTTCTGGCTTTGGATCGGCGCAGCTCTGGCTCTCACAGCCATCAGGGAATGAATCAGCAGATGGAAGACCTCTCTCTATCTCTCTCTTCCTCTGCCTCTGTGTAATTCTGCCTTTCCAATAAATAAATAAATCTTTGGAAAAAAACAAGTATTATTTTGTCTGGTCATGAAAGAAAAGGGATGGACAGAGGTCTAGGCAGCCACTTCAGCATTAGGACCACAGAGGAGATACCTCACCTTCCGGTTGAGAACACAATTCCTACTGACTACTGCCAAGTTCTTAATAAGCCAGGCGCCCGTTCTTAAGGAGGACTTTAGGGCCCAAGGCTTAAGTAGAGCTCACTGCACAGCAAAGCACACACCTCAATATCAAAAGACGAGATAATAAAGGCTCTGCATTGCTCAGCAGCCCCATGTGCCAGCCACTGTAATCTTCTCTTGGTATAAATGATGTCATTTAATCCTCAGGTGAGGAGGGTGGAGGGATTACAATATTACACTTAAGGAAACAAAAGTTTAAAGGAAATATCAGTAACTCTCCCATGATCTCCATCCTCTCCCTACTCCCCCACTACAAGGACACTGTATGCTGGTGTGCAGGTCACGCACAGCACAACTCCACAGTGAATGGCTGCATTTGATGTGCATGGCACCACCTGGAGTTCAGCAGTGCACAACCTGTGTGTTTAACTTTAGGGTCCCTGCTCACTTGCTTCCAAAATCCACTTTCCTCACAACTGGTATTACCAAGTCTAGTAATCAACATCTTTTAAGTAAGAGCTCCTTAAGGTCAGGAAAGATTTCATCTTTGTATCCAGAGAGTAACACAGCGCCTGGCACATAGCAGGTGCACAAGAAATGGCTGCAAGATTAAAGGCTATTAAAGATGAACATGAATGTGCTCATCAACTCCTGAATCACTAGGTCTACAGAGGCACCACTTGAAGCCTGAAAATAGGTAGTTTAAAACAAATGAAAGGAAGAACTACTGCTTTGCACAGCTGGTTGTCAGCTTATAAAACTCATTAACCCAAGAGGTGGTATAGGCAGCAAATACTAATGGACTCCAGGTGTGTCTAGGAAAGTTCAAAGCTTCTACAACCATAGTGTAGTATTAAGGAGAGTAGCCAAGAAGGGAACTAACATTGTTGGAGCACCCTCTATGTTCCCAGCACTGGGCTGGATTGAATACACTATTTTACTAATGACTCCAATTCCATGTCCTTCTCTATAAGCTAAAGCTAGTTCTAAGCACACATTGAGGGTGCTGTGATCATTAAACCAAATAATATATGTAAAGCACTTAACACAGATCTAGCATAGTGTTAATGCTCAAATGCTGACTATTATGCTTACAAATAATAGCAAGATTATTAACAGATGAGATTATGTTTACATTTCACTAATAGGAAAACATTTCACAAAATTTGCATCTTAGACCAAGAACCTGGCTCAACTATCCCTTCATGCAGACACTTCACTGGTCAAGATTAAAAACTAAGCTTCAGCCATGGGGAGTGCACATACCTAGAAGAACAATTTGATGATTCCATCTTGTGATTTTCAGCCAGGCCTATACTTTACTAAAGCAGAAAAGTCATGATCACCTCCAAGTTCGAGTATCCCCCACCTCCTGTAATTTCTACCAAGAGCCTTCTGGAGACATACATGACACTGAGATGTTTTCTTTCCTAGGAAGGGACTTTGGGGGCAGTTTGTGTATGTTGTGGTACATGGAGAAGGTGAAAATGGACTGATTTTATTAGAAGCCATATCTCAGGGAAGATCTTCCCAAATTCTCCAGCTTGTGTTTAGAACCAAACCAATCTTCCTTCCTACACACCTGAACTGAGCCCCCAAGAGGCCAGCCCTTATGTACTGCGCTCTTGAAAGCAGTGATCACTCAGTTATGTGTCATTTCCTCTCTGCATCCAGAAATGCCATACTGTGCCTAATACAAAGATTTTCCCAGAGGGAGAGATTGGAAAGGTGGATATGTGGACAATGGAATGATGGATGGAGGATGAATGGGTGGGTGATGATAGATAGAAGACGGACAGGTGAACGAATAAAGCAACAGAGCGTAATTAACAATAGTGTATGTTTAAAATATTAGGTTCCAGACCCAGCTCCTCCATCATTTAGCTGGGTGGCCTTCAATAAGTTGCTTACTCTCTCTGGGCCTTAATTTCCTTATTTGTAATGAGAATTTGTAAAGACAATAATGTAAGAGAATTTGTAAAGAGAATAATAATGGCATCTACCTTGTAGAGTTGTAGTCTTGAAGTAAGCAAATACACAGACACAGCACTCACATCAGTGTTTATTGTGCTTCTGCTACGCATGAGACACTGGTCTAAGCATTGGAACTACACTGTAAGCACAGATAAAAATCTACATCTTCTTAGAGTCTATATTCTAACTGAGAAAATAGATCAAGCATAACAAACTAGGTAAGTATAGAGAATATTAAAAGGTAAGTGTTCTTCTGGGGGAAAACAGAGTAGAGTAAGGGAGTGGGGAAGTGTTACATCTTAAATATGTGCTTGGAGTCATCCTCACAAAGAGGAGACTATTTGTATTTTTTTTAAGATTTTATTTATTTATTTGAGAGGTAGAGTTACAGACAGTGAGAGGGAGAGACAGAGAGAAAGGTCTTCCTTCCATTGGTTCATTCCCTAAATGGCCACAACAGCCAGAGCTGTGCTGATCTGAAGCCAAGAGCCAGGAGCTTCTTCCGGGTCTCCATGTGCGTGCAGGGGCCCAAGTTCTTGGGCCATCTTCTCCTGCTTTCCCAGGCCATAGCAGAGAGCTGGATTGGAAGTGGAGCAGCCGGGACTAGAACTGGCGCCCATATGGGATGCCGGAAACACAAGTGGAAGATTAACCTACAGTGCCATGGCGCCGGCCCCAAGAGGAGACTGTTTGAAAAGTAACTCAGAGGAGTGAGGAAGTGACCCATAGGGCTATCTAGAGGGAGAGCACTCCAGGCGGAGGACAAAGTCCCTGGGACTGAGTGCCCCTGAATTATCTGCAGTACAGAGAAGGCCAGTGTGGCTGTAGCAAGGGGCAGAGGGAAAGAAGTAGGAGGTAAGGTCTTACAGTGGGAGGTCAGATCCCAAAAGGCCCTAGAGGTCACTATAAGGCTTTGGCTTTTTGTTTTCTGGGAAAAGAGGGGATCCCTTTGTATAATACTGAGCAGCAAAGGTACATGTTCTGACTTACCCTTTAGTGGTAATACATGACTATTGCTTGAGGGACCTGACACCTAACTGGGACACAAGGGCAACTATAACGAATGCTCAGCAGAAAGTTGCCTTCTGGGACAGGATGGCAGTGGGGGGAGGTGGCTATCCAAGCTGCTTGGCTTTTGAATGACTTACACCATCGGTTTCCAATGACTGCAGCAACGTGCTCTGTAGGGTTGAGGAGAAGGAAGAAGTCGGCGCTTCCTGTAGAAGCTGGCACTGCAACTGAGCATGCCTGGGGTGCTGTCAAGTTGCTCCCTAGACTATAGCAAGAATGTGGATAAGGGAAGACTTTGAAATTGGTCCTAAGGGGTATTTCCTCCATAGCATCAGGCCTGAGAGATGAGCACGCTCTACCTGAAGCTGGTGGGAGGATACTCATGAGGGCCTTCACTACCAGGCCTGACCTCCCTCTCTTTTCTTCCTTTGTCCACACTCCTCCCCTTCCACTTCCCTCTCCTCCTTCTCCTCTTCCTCATCTTCCTCCTTCTACATAAGCACAATCTTCATGTCTCTTCTCTTTGCCTTCTACATCATCACTACCATCATCACCCTTTATTCATGGCTTACTCAACCTGCAGCCAAGATAAGCACTTTATATGCAATAACTAACTCACCACAATAGCTACACCCATGTGAGACAGGCACTCCTACAATCCCTTTGTAGTCCACAAAGAAACTGAAGTCCAAAGAGGTGAAGACATGTGCCCAGGGGCCACACAGCTGGTACACGGCAGAGCAGACTCCACACACAGGTAGTGTGGCTCCACGGCCATTATGCTCTCTGCCTACACCTGTTTTTTTTTTCCCTCTAGAGGCTGTTATTCTTTATCCAACCTATCTGGAAATATTGTCAACATGCCCCCCAAGTACACGAAAGAGGAGGACTGGGAAGACAGCAGAAATGACAAACAGCCCAGGAAGAGGCAGACAGCATTGCACTCCAGCACATTTGACTAGGAGCCAAAACTGTCCCGACACTCATCTAGGAACGCATGCATGCAGAAGATGCATAGAGAAGGTAGGTGGAGATACGGGTGCAGGTATGGACCTGGCCAGGCATGGGCTTACACCATGCCAGGAGGAAGGTAGTGGAGTGGGTAACAGGTGGCAGTAGGACCAGACCCTAGCTCTGCCCTTCACCAGCTGGGAGACTTTGGGAGACCTTCGTCTCTTCAGGCTCCTGTTTCTCATCTCTAACATGAAGATAAGACCAGTACCTGCTTCAGAGGCTCGTTAGGAGAGCCTGTTGTAGGGAGGCACAATGTTATAAGAAAACCCACCATCACTTTAAATTATAAAATATGCAACCATGGATTAGTATCTCATATGCAGCCCAAACGTGGCCATCTGCTGGCCAGAGTCTTTTAGAGACAGTGTGAACTGGATCAAAGGGAAGGGACACCTTGGAAACCCGGGACCAATCTTGAGAATTAAGAGGTATGGACCTAGGGGTGAGGCATGTCTCAGGGCCACATCTCAAGTGAGATGCCTGCAAACACATGTTAACCCAGGCAGGCCCAGACTTCTGCTCCCACGCGAGCTCCTCAAAGGAAAGGCTCCCAGGCCACTGTAGCTGTTCTTGGGGTTACTCACCTTCCCCAGCAGTGTCTGCTGAGCCCATAGAGCATCTTCCAAGTGTCCAGAGTGGCTGGGTCTGCCTTATTGCTGAGCATCCCACATTCATGAATTTTCATTTTCTTACATCAAGCAAGGAGGAACAGGGCAAACAAAGCAGTCCTTTGCAGGCTCCCCCCCTGTAGAGAAGACAGCAATCGACCTCTGAAAGCAAGGGCTGTTCACTGCTGGTTGCCCGGTACATACCACGGTGCCTGACTAGGCCATAGCAGACCTGCAGCCTCTGTGCAAGAAAGGAATAAAGACATTGTGAAGAAAGGATGAACACGCCGAACTTTTTAATAAATAACACCTGTGTGTTTTCACCCGCTCAAACTGGCCAACCCCTTGGGGAAGTGGCACTGCTTTCCACGTCAGGAGAGGACAGTGGGGTACACCGGGGAAACAGGCATAACTGTGAGGGCCCCCCCACCAGGAAGACGAGTCACCTCGTCACCTTCCCATCACACTTTCATCACAGCCTCTCCTTCGGGCAGTTCCTGCATCTCTAGAAACCCACCCCTATCAGGTATAAATAAAGCAAACCCATTATTGCATGCACTCCACCTGTTAATTAACAAATAAATCAGCCCCGTCTCACCAATTAAGGAAAGATATCTGAGACTGCAAGACGTGACTTATTCTTCCCAGGGATAATGAAAAGTGTTTGTCACAGGCCTTGAGGTGATGGGGCCGCCCCCTCTCCCACCAGCCCCTGCCTCCTGCACATAGCCATTCTCTCCCTGGGGCCTGAGCAAAGGCCCAGGTTGGGCAGGAATGTGGGGAGCCTTGCCTGTCCCTACTCTGTTCTACCCCAAGCCTCCATCCTAGCCCTGCATTCAACCTCTTAGATGACAATAGCTGAGTTTGTGGACCAGGTGGTATAGCAGTGCTTCCTACTTGAAGTCAGGATGATCTGCATCAGAATCAGGGGGTGTGCCCTGGGGAGGGGTCTTGTAAAAGGATCCTTGGACCCCACCCAGTCTCCTTGGGTCAGAATCTCTGGAGCTGGAACCAGAATGCTGCTCTCCAGGACATTCCTACAGTCTGACAACCATGGATGAAAAACCTGTCTTTACCTCCGCTTGGGAATTTAGATTTTCATTGCTTACACTGACCAAAAAAAAAAAAAAGTTGGGGGAGGGATAGTTACTGGCAAACGGTACAGGAACTAAAAAATCCGTGATGGGTGTGGGAGACCCGGAAGAAGTTCCAGGCTCCTGGCTTCAGATCGGCACAGCTCTAGCCGTTGCAGCCATCTGGGGAGTGAACCAGCAGATGGAAGACCTCTCTCTGTCTCTACCTCTCTCTGTAACTCTGTCTTTCAAATAAACAAAATAAAATCTTTATTAAAAAAAAGAAAAGAAAATCCATGATGGGAAAGACTCTAGTGCAATGTTCATTTTGCAAGTAAGGAGACCAAGGCCCATGCTACAGATTGATATGTGTTCCCTTGTTCCCCTCCCCTGAAAAAAAAAAAAAAAAGATATGGGGAAGTCCTAACCCCCAATGTCTAGGAATGTGACCTTATTTGGAAATAAGGTCTTTACAGAGGTCAAGTTAAATGAGGTCATTAAGTCGAACCGTCATCCAATACTACTGGTGTCCTTATAGCAGGTGGAGATTTGGACACGGACACAGGCATGGAGGAAACAGAATGGGAATGACATCAGGAGGTTGCCGCGGGATGATGAGGGTGCTGTGGTCATAAGGTCAGCAATGCCTGGGCAACCAGAAGTTTGGAAGAAGCAAGGAAAGATCTTTCCCTTACTGTCTGCAGTGAGAGTATGGCCCTGCGAGCACCTTCATTTCAGACTTCTAGCTTCCAGGCCATGAGACGACACATTTCTGCTGTCCAAAGCCGCCCAATTCATGGGACTTTGTTATGGTAGCCCTAGCCAACTAATGCAACCCAAAAAAGAGAATGTGACCTGGCCAAGGCCATACAGCCAGATGCTGGCCAACACAGGGCACAGACATAGACTCCTAGGCTCTTGAATCTCTCCAAGGCTCATTCACCCCATCACAGTGCCACATAGTTTAGGTCTCCTCATCTACTTTAACAACACATGACCCTGAGCTTTGTGGAAATGCAGAGTGGGTGGCAGCTCTGAGCCCTTCCTCCAGTGCAGATAGAAGAGGGTGCTTGCTAGAGGGTACAGTCACTCAGCAACCCATCTCCAGACCCCAGAACCAGTCAGAGTTTGCGAAGACTACCAGGCCAGGCAGATAACCACAGTGCAGCAGTCAATGGGCTAAATCTGGCTGCTGTTTGTAGATGCCATGTTCTCCCGGCTTTCAGCCCTATTGGGCTGTCAACAAACGCTCCAGGACCCTTTCCATTGGACTATTCCAGAAAGGCACCACATGGCAAGGTTCTCGGGCTGCCTAAGGAAGACTGCATTTGTGGGGGGAAAGGCAGGCGTTTGCCCTTTTACCTTGTAGCATCAGTGAGGCCAGCTCTGAGGAGACAGTAACAAGAACCAGTGGGGGTCACACCCACCAGACAACAGCCAGTCAGTGTAAAGACATCCTCATACTCACAGACCCTCCCTTCTGATGCCAGGCTGCTAGCAAAGTGCCCCTGACCTCCGACAGACATCCTCCACTATCTTCTATCTCTCCCTCTGTAGGGATGCAGGCTACCCCACAGCCCTTCTAGATTGCCTCACAAGCTACTGGTCTCTAAGGCCTGGATGGAATGGGAATTCTGTTACTTGGCTGGAGAATTGCTTGTGGCCTAGGAATTCTGCATTAAGAAATTCTCGAGTGGTATGGTCCTTAAATTTTGTCATAGTCGATGGCCGCAGGACACACAAGATTTCTCATTTCTCTGGGAAGACACCACTGGGCAAACGCTGGAGGCTATTATAATCTTCTCCATCCCCAGAGCCCAGAGAGCAAGAGAGGCTGATGTCCAGAAAGATGTGGCCTCCACCATCAACTCTGAATAAGCCACAGCCACCTCAGCCTCAAAGGTCCCAGCACATGGAACCTTGTCATCGCCTTGAGTAATGTGTCCATCAGAAAGTCATTTGTGATGAGGAAGGACAGTGAGAGAAGAGGGAGACATGCAATCAAATTAATTGTAATAGCATTAATAAGGAGATTTGGAAGCAAAGGCAATGACTCCATTACAGTACTGACTTTGGGTCCCTTCTGTCATCACCTAAGGGCCTCTCCCTTTTCCCCGCCTACTTTATCTCCACAGTGCTGGCAATGACCACTGTGTTGGGAGACAGGAAGGACAACAGAGACAATGCTAATGCCTTACAAAGGGAGACCCTCTTTCCATGCACCAGCAATGATGACCAGTGTCAGCCCTCATGATTGGCAGCAGCAGGCAGAAAGTGAATCCTTGTATACACATGTGAGCAGCAGCGACAGATAGATATGGATATCCCTACAGCTCCCATCATACTTCTCCCCAAGCTGACACAGGCCCATCATACTCCACCCATATGAACCAGCAGGCCAAGGGCCCCTGGAGATGTACAGAGTGGTGGCCCTTGGTAGACACCCTCACATAAATGTGGACAGTTCATAATAGCTCAGGTCGGGGTAAGCATTCGGCCTAGCAGTTAAGACAACCACATGCCTTATCAGAGTGCCTGAGTTTGAGTCCCAGCTCCATTCCTGATTCCAGCTTCCTGCTAACACAGACCCCTGGCAGCACTGATGGCTCAAGTTGTTGGGTTCCTGCCACCCGCATGGGAGACCTGGATTGCATTTCCAAATCCCAGTTTCAGCCCACCCAGCTCCAGATTTTACAAGCATTTTTTGGGGTAAACCATTAGATGGGATTGTATGCTCTCTGAAAAAATGTAAGAAAAAGTAAAAATAAAAAACTCAAGATGACAAGAAAAATACCAAATAGGACTTAACTAGCTGTCTCAAGGTTAAACTTGCATTCTCCTTTACGTTAGTTTGGGTTTTTATTTTTTTGTTTGTTTGTTTGTTTTTTTTATTTTATTTGAAATGAAGATCTTCCATCTGTTGGTTCAATTCCCAAATTCCAGCAATTGACAGGGCTAGGCCAGGCCAAAGCCAGGAGCTCAGAACGCCATCCATGCCTCCCATTTCTGTGGCAGGGACCCAACTACTTGAGCTATTACCTGCTGTCTCACAGGGTATATGCATCGGAAGAAAGCTGGATGAGAAGTGCAGGAGCCAGGACTTGAACCTGGCACTCAAAAATGAAATGTAGGCATCCCAAGCTGCTGGACCAAATGCCCATGTCTTTTTTTTTTTTTTTTGATAAGGTGAAATTCACATCACATAAAATAAGTCACCTCAAATGAAAATTTCAGTGGCATTTAGTTTATTCACAATGTTGTGCAACCACTACCTCCGAATAGTTCTAAAGCACTTTTATCACCCCAAAACAAAACCTCATAGTCATCAAGCAGTTACCCCCCCTCATTCTTCCCTCCTCCCAGTCCTTGGCAACCACTAATCACTTTCAGTATCTATGGGCTTACCTATTTTGGACATTTCATGCAAAACCATGCAGAATATGAAGTCTGTGTTTGGCTTCTTCACCTCAGTTAACGTTTCTGAGGCCCACCCACATTGTAGCGCCCATCAGCACTCCACTCCATTTTATGGCCAGATAATATTCCATGATATGTATATGTCAAAATGCTTTTATTCATTTATACACTGCTGGACATTTGGACTAAATCTACATTTCTGATTGCACACAGAACTCTTAAACTTAGCTTCCTCTTGGATTGATACACCTGTCCTTGCTTCTCGGCTCTGATTCTGCCTTCCAGATTGGACTTAGCCTCTCTGTCACGCAGGCCCTAATCTAACACAGCTACCCAACCTCATCTTTCCTCACAGTGTTCAGGTGAGCAAGTTGTTGATGCTTTAACTAGAGCCCTCACCCTGGCCCCTGGAAAAAGAAATGATGTCAGCAAAGCATTACTGCAACTGACCCATCTCAATGTTAGTCCCATACTCTCAATCAAGGAGAATTTGGACAGAATTATTTAATGTGAGCTCTTGTATTTGGTGTATTTGTTCCACTGGGGTGGGAACATGTGAGTGTGCCCTGATTCTCTCAACCCCAGGAGAGGGTTACCTGTTAAACTGAGCAGAAGGCCAAACCCTAGGCCAGGATTCCATTTCATCAAATATGTCCTCATGGGTGCCTGCTCCGTGCCAGGCACCATGACATACCCTGGGGGACACAAAGAGCAACAGGACACGGCCCAGGGAGTCGACAGTCTGGAAAGGGAGACAGACACGTGCCGAAGTAGCGAGGATGCAGGACAGGGGGATTCTCAGTCATAGAGGGGAGGGGAGATGTCTTCCAGAAGAGCGGGGAGGGAAGCCTCTTCAGAAGGCTTAACAACTGAAGGAGGGTGAGATTGGCCAGGAGAAGGGCTTCCTACCAGCATCAGGATCAAAAGCACAGAGCAGCACCTGGCGGGACTCACCCCTGCTTCAGTGACTGGGAACGGAATTCCCAGGAGGTATGAAGGATGGCGCTAGAAAGGCACAGGTGGCAGAGGGCTCACCCATCTGTCCTGAAGGACACACAGGCTTGTGACCTGTGGAGGAGGGATCAGAAAGGCACAGGTGGCCAGCTGAGAGGCCGGCAGGCAGCTGTGGCAGGGCCCTGACCTGAGACCCGGACAGCACGGCTGAACTTCTGCAGCCGAGAGGCTGGGGGGAGGTGGTCTTGTTGAAAGGCCCAGACGGTATCAGCATGGACATTTAAGAAAACACACAGGGAGTTGAGGGACAATGAAGGCTAGAGCTCTCCATGCCTCCCTCACCTCAGCACAGCGCTGGCTGCACAGGGCAGGAGGGGCAGGAGTCCTGGAAAGGAAGGAATTGTTTCAAGAAAAGAAGGAAATGTTTCAGACATTTTTCTTAATTAAAAAATTATTGAAGAAGAAAGCAAAAAAAAAAAAAAAACAACAAAAATTGACATGTAATAAGTGCCCATCTTGATGGGGTACAGTGTGATGTAAAAAAGGAGAGGAGCCTGGCATTGGGCCTGGTGCTGTGACACAGTGGTTAAATCCACCACCTGAAACGCTGGCATCCTCCATGGGCACCAGCACATGTCCCATCTGTTCCACTTCTAAAACAATTCCCTGCTAATGGCCTGGAAAAAGCAGAAGAGTATGGCCCAGGTACTTGGGCCCCTGCAACCATATAGGAGACCTAGAAGAAGCTCCTGGCTCCTGGCTTCAGCCTGGCCCAGTCCTGGCTGTTGCAGCCATCTAGGGAGTGAACCAATGGATGGAAGATTTCTCCGTGTCTCTCCTTCTCTCTCTGTAACTATAACTTTCAAAATAAATAAATAAATCCTTTTTTTAAAAAAGAAACATTTCAGAGGAGAGTGAACAGGGAACTCAAGAAGGAACTGCTGTGTGCCTCTCATACCCAAAACAGGAAATTGTTATCAAGCAATTTCTAGGGCCCAGCATGGTGGTACAGAAGGTTGAGCTACCACCTGCAATGCCAGCATCCCAAGACTGGAGTGCCAGTTGGAGTCCCTGGTAATGTGCCTAGGAAGGCAGCAGAGGATGGCCCAAGTATCTGGGTCCCTGACACCCATTTGTGAGACCTGGATGGAGTTTCTGGCTCGGTTTCGGCCTGGTCCAACTCTTCAGACTGTTGCAGCCACTGGAATAACCCAGCAGAAGAAAAATTTCTCTCTCCTCTCTCCTCTCTCTCTCTCTCTCTCTCTCTTTCAAATAAATAAATCGTGGGGGGGGGGGGGAGCAGTTGGGGCCGGCACTGTGGCATAGTGGGTTGGGTCTCTACCTGCAGTTCTGGAACCCATGTGGACACTGGTTCAAGACCCAGCTGCTCTGCTTCTGATCCAGCTCCCTTCTGGTGGCCTGGGAGGGCAGTGGAGGTTGGTCCAGGTACTTAGGCCCTTGCACCCACGTGGAGGGTCAGGAGGCTCCTGGCTCCCAGCTTCAGATCAGCCTGGCTCCGGCCACTGGGGACTGGGCCAGTAGATGGAGGACCTCTCTCTCTGTCTCTCCTTTCTCTCTCTGTAACTTTGCCTTTCAAATAAATAAATATTTCTTTAAAAAAGAGCAGTTTCCCACAGAGTCCATACCTGTGAGGCTCCTGCCCCTGACCCTCTCTTTGCCATTCCACATTTGAGAAGAGGCCCCAGGCCAACAGTGGGGTCTCCCTGGCACTGGCTGCACCCAGGCGCCCTCCTACACCTGCAGTTGCTTTTCCATCTCTCCCCAGACAGAGTTGCTGAACTGCCCGGGCAGGGTCCAGCCAAGCCACCACCTCCTCCCTGTGCTGCCACTTGTCAGCGCCAGGCAAGAGAGATGCCAGCTTCGTCCCCAGCCTGAAAGCCCATCCAGGGCGCTGGAAGATGAATTATGTTTCATTTATATCAAAGAAGCAATCTCGGAGCCCATTTGTGATCAAATTTGCTGTCAGAGAAACTTTGCTTTATCTCATTACATCTGATATCTCTTGGCTTCTTGTCCTTGAGACTATTAAAGTTTAATGTCAAATTCAAGATGAAATGAAATCTTTGCTGTATCATCTCATCAGGACCTGAGCATTCCCCCTTCCATCTAAAATTTTTTGACAACTAATTACAATGGGGGGTGGGAGGAGCGAAAGAGAGAGACCCACTCCCCTCCCGTTTGCTGAAAGTGCCATCCTCTGGAGGGGTTGCCAGTGAGCACCGTGGCTACGTGGTGGCAGAGGACAAGGTGCTCATCACCATTCCACTCCTCTTCTCCATTCCCTTCACCAAAGCTCACCATGCCTAAACTGCCGACATCTTTCATTCCTGTTCATACAGGTGGGTACATGGTGTAGGGAAAGCACCCTGGACTAGGAGGCAGGTTGGAGCTTCATCCCAGGCTCTGCCAGCTACATTGTCAAGGGCAAGTCACTCCCAGACCTCAGTTTCCTCAACTATAAAACGATGGCATTGGACTAGAAGCACAAAGCCCAACTTCGGAGCTAGAAGGAAGGAAGGATGTCATCGCCTAATAAGGCAGGATAGCACGAGGAGCACTCACCTCCACCCACTGATGTTCAACAGCAAAAAAAGATCATGTCTGCACAACGACCCCCAGGCCAGCTGATTTCCAAGGCTCGTGACTGTCTCTGAGAAAACTGCCTACAGACAATGGGCTTCAGGCTGGGAATATGCTTTTTCCTGGAAGAGAGCTGATATGAAATCCACCTGTGCAACACGGGGCCATCAGAAGATCCAGGGATGCACACAGCAGAGTTGCTAAAGCAATGTGCTGGGAGGAAGGGATGGAAAGGGGAAGGGGAAGAGGATGGGGAAGAGGAAGTGGAGAGGAGAGGGGCGGGGAGAGGAGGGAAGGGAAGGGAAGGGAAAGAAAGGGAAGGGAGTCTTAAAAAAGCTATATATTAACCAACTCATTTATTCTACACATATTTACTAAGCATATCTTATGTGCCTCCACTGCTCTAGGACTTGGGATACTTATTATTACATTTATATTATTTTGTATTTAATAAAACAATAAATTTTTAATAAAAATAAAGACAAAAATTCTTGTCCTCATGCAGCCTAGATATTGATGGAAGGAAGGCAAATAACAAGCATGATAAATAAATATTTCATTTGACGGACTCTAAATTTCTAAAATAGGTGGAGTCAATGAGGCTGTGTAATGTCAGAATGGTGGCAGGGAGGGCTCTGTCACTAACCAGCTGTGTGACCTCAATTTGTTTACCTTTGTGGGCCTTTAATTCTTTATTCATCAAACAAAGACCACAGGGTACCTACCTCCTGGGCGTGAACTCAGCTGATTGGTGTGAAATGCCTCAAATGGTGCCTGGCTCTTAGAGATGATCTCAGCCATGGGCATGCTCGGAGTTCTGTGGGAAAGCTTTCTGATGAAGTGGAGCTCCAGCCAGCAGGCTCCAGAGCTCAATGCCTAGAGAAGGAGTGACTGGGTTAGGCTGCAGCCCACAGCTCAGGAGAGATCCCAACTGTGTTCCTGGAAGAAATCAGGAATTACTGCCGTGCACTCAGCCAACCTCAGCTCGGCTCTTAGCAAATGATCCCCTCATCTGCTCTATGCACCCACCTCTCTGGGCAGAGGACTTCCGGAGACCCAGCCCCTGGCGCTTCTGCAGCAAGCACCTGCCAGATCTTCCCTTCTCGTCAGAGGAATCAGAGAACGTCTTACAACCCAGTCTGTAATCTAGTTCTCCAAAAGTTTCAGGGCAGCAATTTATTCCCTAGCCCTCCATTCTCCAGGGGAAAAAATAATAATAATACTCTAAAATGCCTCTAAATTTTTTTAATTGGCATACCTATGTGCCAGATCAACATTCATTTTCAGGGCAGCACTGAAAAGTAGATACCATCCTCCCATTATACAGGCAAATAAACCAAGCTCCAGAAACTATAAAAAACTACCCAAAGTAGCCCAGCTGGGTGACAGAGTCAGGACATAAACTGCATCTGTTGTCTTCAAATGGCATAATATTATCCACCTAGGAGAGGACTTCCAAAAGTTTATGGAAAATGAATTTGAAATGTAAATTTATTGTGATGCAAACATTTTTTAATCCATGCTTATATTTTTTAAGACTGTGCATTTTATATGAATGTTTTAAAAACCCCTTGTATGCATAAAGTTAAAACTTTTTTTAATTAAAAATTATTTATTTTCATTTTATTTGAAAGAGAGAAGGAAAGAGACAGACAGAGAAAGATCTGCCATGCTCTGGTTCACTCCCCAAATGCCCACAACAGCCAAGGCTGGGCCAAGCTGAGGCTAGGATCCCAGAATTCAGCCAAGGTCTCCTACATGGGTGGCAGGAACCCAAGTACTTGATCCACCACCTGCTGCCCCCCAGAATGAGCACTAGCAGGAGGCTGGATTGGAAATGAAGTGGGCACTCAAACCAGGCACCCAGAGGTGGAATGCAAGCATCCCAAGAGATGACTTAACGGCAACATCACATGCCAACCCCTCGAAAATGTTTGCATCAGAATAAATGTGTCTTTCAATTCCATTTCTCCTGACCTTCCTGAAATGCCCTCATAATATTTATGCCATGAGTTTGGAGGTGTCCTCAGGTACCAACACAATTCTTGGGACGATTTCTCACTGAAGTATTGTTTTAGAATATAAGCTCCTTGGGGCTGACATTGTGGAGTAATGGGTTAAGCTGCTGCCTGCAATTATGGGCGCCAGTTCGAGTCCCAGATGTGCCATGTCCAATCCAGCTCCCTCTTAATGCACCTGGAAAGGCAGCAGAGGATGGCCCAGTGCTGGGGCCTCTGCACCCACGTGCAGGCTCCTGGCTCCTGCCCCAGCCCTGGCCGTAGCAGCCATTTCTGGAGTGAACCAGCAGATAGAAGACCTCTCTCTCTCTCCACCTCTTTCTGTAACTCTGTCTTTCAAATAAAGTTTTTAAAAAAGAATGAGTGAAAATTTAATACATATACATATATATATATATATATATATATAAGCTCCTTAAAGGTACAAGCCACATGTGATGACCCACAGTTGTCTGAATAACACACGCCTGAACAAGGAGGGACAAAGCCAGAGAGACCGAGCCTTTTCAAGAAGCTCTGCAGGGTTTCTGAGTCCGCGGTGCTGTTGTCCTGTGCCTTACAGGCTGCCTGCTCCTTCCTAGGGTGTTGTCACTGTTTCTGTTTTTGCTGCTTTGCCTGTTTTTTTTTTATTCTGAGTTTTGTATTCCTTGCTTTTCTTATTGTGAATCTGCTCAAAGATGGTAAATCTTTAATGTTTTGAGGGTAGATTTGATTTCTGGAAAAAGACCAACTTATTTGCAGCCAAATCTTACCAATAAGGTAGACAAGTCATTTATATTAAATTTGAAAAAACAACCTAGTGCCTGGGGCTCAATAAATATTTGTTGACTAACAATGACAACAAAATGAAAATTAAATACACATTGTTTGAATCTAAAGAAAACAGACTAGTTTTATTCTTTGGCTCATACACCTTCTTTGCAAGTATTCCAGTGAAGAAATTCCAGAACATTTTGAAGAGTGGCAGGGTCACTAGAATGAGAGTGGCCTATCAGGGGGAGTTGCTTTCCAAGGACAATCTATGGTTGCAATGGCTCCAGATTTCAAATCAACAGACATTTAGGGAGCCTTGATTACACGCAAGACACTTCCAGACACTATTTAGTATAACTAAACAAGAACAAATTCTCTAGGAGCTGCCAATCCCTGGAGAGAAAGAGACGATGCCACAAAAAGCAACATATACTCATGATACAGAGCAGACCACAGGCACTCCAGGAGCACTGTGGGTGGCGTCCCAGGGAGGAACAGAGCCTCTGGCTGGAGGGTCTCAGAGACACGAGGGTGGAGGAGCTGGCACTGAGTTGGACCTTAAAGCAGCACTGCCCAACCTTTTCATGCCATGGGGCACACACAGAACATGATCACAGTCAGAGGGAGGGCTCACTGGGACAACAGACAGTGCCGCCATGGACGGAGCACTGGCCAGGAAGGGTTCCGGCGGCGTAGGGGGCTCCTGTCCCATATGCCTGCCCTGATGGCCAGGGGGAATGAGTACTTCTGTAACCTGTTTCACAACACACCAGTTGGGAAGCATTGCCTTAAAGAAGGAGCAGAACTTCCAACAGGTGCATGGGAGGAAGAGTGCCACAAGTTCACAGGCACAAGGCAGGGAGGTGGTAAGTGCCGGGTGTATCTTGACAATGTGCTAATATCCTGTTTGGCAAGAGGGTAGGGAACATAAGGAAGAGTTAAGAGGAGTACAGGGCAGGTTGAGGCCCACAAACTGAGGGTCTCGGGTGCCCTGTTTTAGAGTGTGGGCTTGAGTCTACAAAGGTTCTTTCAGAGTCACTGACAGGGAGCTAAGCAATGAACCAACGGAAAAGGAAGACCTTTCTCTCTGTCTCTCTCTCTCTCACTGTCCACTCTGCCTGTCAAAAAAAAAAAAAGAAAGAAAGAAAGAATTTAAAAACTCACACTACTTTTGGTTTACTTAAAAACAGCCATAAATAATAAACTTTAAACAAACAGACAAATCCCCAAAAAAGCTAGGAGTCAGGCATTTCTCCTGCTTCTAGCTTCGTAGGGTGCCCCTTCTTAGAGACACAAAAGCCCAGGTGATTTAGAAATAAGATGATAACCTCCAGTCCCCAGTTTTTAAATAACTGCTTGAGACAAAAAGTAAACATCCTTGTTTCCTAAGGAGCCCAGGGACCCCAGGAGCTAAAAGCAGGCAGACGCTTCATGTGTTTTTTGTTCATCCTGCGAGGAGTCTGAGCTGCCACTGCTGTTGTCTGCCCTGCCTGAAATGAATAAACACACGGCTGCTAAGCAGGAAGCCACCTGCCTGCGTGAGAAGGATGGTGAGCTCCGGAACAGGGCTGGGGGTGCACGTACAGACGGCTGCCAGCGTTGCTATGGAAATCGAATTCCCGCCTAGAAGCAAATCCCATTCCAGAGGCCAAGAATGGCCGTGTTAGGTCAAACCCGGAACATGAACTGGGGGAAAAGACTGCCTTGCAAGAGCCTAGACAATTAATTTAGCAGGGCAACCACCCTACAAAGAGAACATCGCAGATACCCATCGTGAGGGATCTTTATTCTGCTCAAGTCCAAGTGTTAAAAGAGCCTACAAGAGAGGAAGCAGCAAGAGAATGTCCTCTGTCCCAGTAGAGAAGTTGACGTGGCGGTGGGAGGGATGGAGGTGAGAGGCCAGGAGAGACATCCCGGCTGAAGTGTCCTACGACCATGCTCTGGGTTCCTGAGGAGAGCTGGGGGTCTGTTTCACAAGGAATTCTGAAGAAAAGTGAGATTAGGTACATGTCCCAGGTGGCTCAGGTTAATCCCTTCTGTAAGAGTCCACAATACCGTGTTCCTATGCCTCTTCTAACTCAAGATTAGGAATACCAAGTCTCTCCACTTCCCCCATCTGACTGTGTGTGCCCGTAAAAATAGTGTGTGAGAACACGTTAAGTCTAACCACAAGTGGGATGCAGCTGCCTAAATAATTCATAGGCAATGTGCGAAAAATACTCACACCCAGGCACGCTCCCTCCTACCTTCCTTTTCTGCCTTCGCTCCCTTCTCCAGCCATCACCCTCCAGCTCACAGTCCAAAATAGATCAAGGGAAGCGACAACTCAGTCAATCAGCAGACATTAGCGGTATTATTATTTTTTTTATTTAGTAAACATAAATTTCCAAAGTACAGTTTATGGATTACAATGGCTTCCCCCCCCCCCATAATTTCCCTCCCACTCGTGCCCCTCCCATCTCCCGCTCCTTCTCCCATTCCATTCACATCAAGATTAATTTCCAATTATCTTTATATACAGAAGATCGACTTAGTATATATTAAGTAAAGATTGCATCAGTTTGCACCCACACAGAAACACAAAGTGTAAAATACTGTTTCAGTACTAGTTATAGCATTATTTCACATTGGACAACACATTAAGGACAGATCCCACATGAGAAGAAAGTACACAGTGACTCCTGTTGTTGACTCAACAATTTGACACTCTTGTTTATGGCATCAGTAATCTCCCTAGGCTCAAGTCATGAGTTGCCAAGGCTATGGAAACCTTTTGAGTTCACCAACTTCGATCTTATTCCAACAGGGTCATAGTCAAAGTGGAAGTTCTCTCCTCCCTTCAGAGAAATGTACCTCCTTCTTTGATGGCCCCATTTTTCCACTGGGATCTCACTCGCAGAGACCTTTCATTTAGGTCTTCTTTTTTTTTCCAGAGTGTCTTGGCTTTCCATGTCTAAAATACTCTCATGGGTTCTTCAGCCATATCCAAATGCCTTAAGGGCTGATTCTGAGGCCAGAGTGCTATTTAGGACATCTGCCATTCTATAAGTCTGCTGTGTATCCCCATTAGCGGTATTATTATCATGTTTGAGGCACTATGTTACATGTCACGGAGAAAATTGAGAGGCGAAGATTTTTATCATTGCCTTCAACCAAGGTGTCCAAAAAGAAGTGCAAATCAGGACATACGAAGAGGTCAATGGGAATATGTGAAGACGTAACCAGTCAGTTCAGGCCCAACTGTAGGAAGCATAAGCCTTTGAATGGGTCCTGTAAACAGAGTTTTCTCCTTGCTGGACTGGCCAGAGCAGGCAAAGGTAACATCTTTTCTTACTAAATTGTTTCAAAAAAGAGCTTACCTTTTTTAACCATTTTTAAGCACACATTTGAGTAGTGTCAAGTATATTCCCACTGTTGTTCAGCAGATCTCCAGAGGTTTCTTTTACCTTGAAATCTGAAGCTCTGTATCCATTTAAAAAAAAAAAAAAAACTCCCCATCTCCACCTCTCCCCAGTCTGTGGCAACCACAAGTCTACTTTCAGTCTTCTTTCATATTGTCTATTCTAGAGGAATGAAACAATGTTTGTCCTTTCATGATGGGCTTATCTCACTGAAGACAACGTCCTCAAGGGTCATACATGCTACAGCATGTGCAGAATTTCCCTCCTTCTTAAGGCTGATCAATATTCCACTACATGCACACACCACATTTTGCTTACCTGTTCACCTCGCCAATGGGCACTTGGGTTGCTTCTACTTCTTGGCTAGTGTAATAGCCAGTAACAGCTGCTGTGGCATGGGTGGACAAGTATCTCTTCACCACCCTGCTTTCAGTATTTTGGATACATATACCCAGAAGTAGGGTTGTTGGGTCAAATGGTAGCTCTATTGATAATTTTTTGAGGAGTCACCGTACTGCTTTTTACAACATGTATGTCATTTGACATTCCCATCAACAGTGCACAAGGGTTCCAATTTCTCTACACGCACATTGCCACTTGTTATTTTCTGTTTTCTTCATAGCGACCACCCTAATGGATGTGAGGAGGTATCTCATTGAGGTTTTGATTTACATTTCTCTAATGATTATTGATGCTGAACATCTTTTATATGCTTGAGGCCATTTTCGGCCATCATCTTTGGAGAGGTATCTACTCAAGCCCTTTACCTGGCTTCTGTTGTTGTTGAAGGCTGAGCATTTTCAGCTGAGCTTAAAGGGAGAGAAATGTCAGGGCAGGTACAGACAGTCCTTTGTTGAGTCAAGAGTCAGAGGGCCCACCTGAGCGCTTTAAGAAAGGTGAGTGTAGTGTTCTGTGGGTGCAGGCAGAATCTTCAAACCAGGACCCAGTGACTTGAGGACCCTAGACTTACACAATCCACTTTGCTAAATAAAAGTTCTGCAGAGGGCTGTCAGCCCCATCCTCATCCCAAGTGACTGACAGGGCAATCCTCTACATTTCTAGTGTGGTCTCTAGCTTGCCTGCTAGTGTTGTTTTGTTACAGCTTCCAAGCGATTGGCACCTTGCCCCTCTCCCTGCCTCCCAGTGGCCTGCTGTGGCTGAACAAGCCCACGTAGGAGCAAAGCCTATGTAGTGACAGGTCTCAGGGGAGGCAGCAGCTCAGCCTGGCACAAGTCCTTAGTCATCCATGGGACACTGGATCACAGCCTGCCCTGCCTTGAGGGCTGCCCCTCCAGCCAATGGATCTGATGGTTCTCTGTGCCCACGATGAGCAAAAGACAGTCCAGATCTGTCAGCAGTGAGATCTCCTCTGAGAATCCAACATCTCACATCTCCCAGACCAAACACGTGGCCACATTCATCAAATGGCTTTTGTTGTGTGAGGAAATGCTCCTGATACACGGTTACCAATAGGTGACAAAACAGTATTACTGCGTTCGACTCCTCTTAAAAGAAAGAGATAAAGAGCAAGAAAGCGAAGGGCAGGGGGGTGATGAACCTCAAATATTAACAGTGGTTGCTTCCGGCTAGTAGAATATGGATGAATTTTTTTGTGCTTTTCTGTATTTTCCAAATTTTGGGCCATGAATATGTATTGCTTTTGTAATCAGAGAAAAGGACAGCACATGGTAATTTTAAAAAAGCTTTTGTTGGGCTTTATGCCCACTTGGGCTTGGTGCTCTTGTGGATTTCACACAGGAAATGTGTAGTCTGTGCCCCTCAGAGCTCCCCGTCCCCAGTGAACTTGGCTCAAAGAGGCCGTGGACAAGCTTTCCGAGCACAGAAGAGAAGACGTCACCGGAGAGACGGTCCAGGCACTCCAGGGGACCTGGGGTCACCTTCACCTCTCCTCAGGCCAACCCAGAGAGCACTCAGCCTTCCTGAAAGCAAGAGCAATATGAGGGACGCTTTAAAACTAGAGAGAGATGGCCTTGCAGAGGAGGCTGAGATCGGCCGCCCAGGGTGGGCTCCTCGGGGTGCACAGGGCGCCGCCCCAGCACGTCATGGCTCATCCCAGCCCTACCTCACTGGCAAAGGCATCACAGTTTCAAGGACTGATTCTCTCGATACAAATCAACTTGGTAAGGGAACGGGAATGAGTTCTGCAAGACGGAGAGGAGCCTGGGAGACGGTATCTTGATTTGAATCAGAGGTACAAACCCCGCAAGTCTCAGGATTCTCCTATCAGCCATTTCCTGCGCCCTCCTCCAGGAGGGGAAGCATCACGGGTCCTAAAGATAGCCCCTGAGGAGAAAGGGGCCTGTGAGGCAGCACCAGACAAGCTAGAGATAAGTCCTCCCTCCACACTGCCCCATAGAAGATAAGCTTGGGCTGCTGCCTGGTTTTATGCATGAGAGATGAGCACTATAAGCATAATCCTTTGCATGTGTCCGGGACCTTCCCCCGGCCCCAAAAGCTTCTATGCAACACATCCTATCAGACAGCAAGGCAACTGAGGCTCCAAGGAAGAAGCAGCATGCCCCATGGTGCCCAGTAGGACAGCCAGGACTGCCACGTAGGGCTCTACCTAACAGAATCAGGCTTCTCTCCCCATGTACCAGTGGCGTAATTCACAGGAGTTAACTCAGCTCTCTGAGCTACAGGGGGCTCTGCACAGGAAAGGAGGATGCCTGCGTTCTGGGAATTTTGTCTGACAGCCCAGAACCCCTCTGCCTGGCACCAGCACCAGCCCTGGTGCCTCCAAGTAGCCTGGTTTACCCCACTGAGCTTGTACACATCCTTGCTTTGCAGCCCCAAAGACACCATTCTGAGGTCCTGATGAAGAAATTTGTGACAAGGGTCCTGTTTATTCTCAAGCCCAGTCCCCACAAGCCATCCCCTGCACCAAAGATCCTCTGTGAACAATAGGACAGAGCACCCCTTCTGGCAGATGAGTTAAAACATAAGACTTTCTGGCCAACCCCATCCGGACCCTGCACAGGGCGTGTCATTGGCCTGGTCCCCAAGGACCACAATATGCTCAATGCACAATGCGCCCCTGGCTGCCTCCTCAGCCTCCCTAGCTACCTGCACTCACAGGTTTTTCTCTCGAGCTCTCCCTTCCTTGTCTGGAAGGTTCCCTGCCCGCACACTGCCCCTTGCCAAAGGTCTGGATTGCATTGCCAGCTCCCCGTGCAGAGCTGATGAGGTCGCTTTCCAACAGGGAAAGCAGAGCACTTTTCAGTCCTCTGCCTACCCCCACCCACCCCCCTGGGAGAGCTCCTTTATGCTCTATTTTTAGTTTCTTGATTGCAAGTGAGAAGTCAGAATCAGAGAATGCCGGGAAACTGCAGCGGTAACCAGCCTAGAAAAATGGACAGGAACCTGGGGAGGGTGGGGGCTTGGCACTCGGAGAACACCTAGCCCCAATCCAGGCTGTGCTCTAGTCCCCACTCCAGGCCAGCACGCAGAGGTGGCTTTGGTAGTGCCACAAAGCCAGGAGTCCCCTCGAGACCATCTACTGCAGCCCCTTCCCCAAGGAGGAAACTGAGTCACATGGCTGAACAGTGGCAAGGCCACGAGAAACACCCTGTTGCCCAAGGTTTCCTTCCAGGACCCTGCACAAGGCTGACCTGAAAACATTTCTTTGTCCTCATTCTCAGAGCAGGTGCCGGCTCAACACCAGCCCCTGAGCAAGGACCAGGCCGGCCTCTCCCCTAGCTTCCTGCTAGCCAGGTCCTGGTGCGCAGCCTTCTCAGCCACCCCCAACCTGGTCAGTGGTCCCTTCGCTTTCCCTTGCCTGGTCTCCACGAGATGCTGCAACCTCCTCCCCAGCAAAGACAGAAAAGACACAAGCTTGCCCTGATACACGCCACACTCCCTAAATGAATGAACTGGCAGCTCCAAGACCGCAGCGCAATTGGCAGTTATTGCTGGCAGTTTATCAGTATTAACTGATTAGGACCCAGAAGATGGATCTCCTGTCTCACAGCACCCATCGCCCCAAGGGCTGCGCTCCACCCTCACTTGGCCCCACACTACCGGGCAGCCTGCTAACCCTGCTCCTCCAAGATGCCCCAGCCCCGCACCGGCTTCCCCACTGCCCGAGCCCTCACTCGCCTGCTCCCCACTCCCGGTGACATTTTCCTCCCTGCAAAAGGGACACATTTAAATAAATAAAACAAAATTCAAATGAGGACACTAAATCTCCCCGGCGTTTAATTGATGATCATTATGCTTGGGAACCTAAACTCTTTTAATTTCACTGCGGTGCAGGGAGATGAATTATAGAATTACAGTCGCCAATTATCAATCACGCCTTTGCGCCGCAGCTCCGGCTGCCTGGCCGGCTCGCCTTCCCTCCTGCAGGTCAGAGGTGGAACAGGCAGGAAAACAGCACTGGGACCAGGAGCTCTTGCAGGGAACAGGGGCCCCAAAGTTAAGTTTTGGGGTGCCCAGCATTCTTTCTTTGCCAGCACCCCATTTAGAGCATGCTACCTTTCCCACTTTGTTATGAAAAAAAAGGAAAACACCGCAGAGAAAAAGAAACAGAGTGGCGTTTAATTCATTTTGTTCAGGGTAAGATGTGGGAGTAGTCAGTCCCCACACTGGGCAGGATTCCAAATGCCAGTCTCCACCCAACCCCAAGCAGCCACCGTCAAGCCCACCATCCCAGGCAGCCTGCTGAGGGCTGGTATAAGGGGCACGGACAGGTCTGAGTGCCACCTCACTGCCTGCCTCTGGGGCCCAGCCCCCACCATCCTGACAATCCTATTGCCCTCCTCTTCCGGTCCTCCAGTTCAGTGAAAATAATAATAATAATTTGAATAATAATTTCCACCAAAGCTGTGAGCAATTTGCATTTGTATAGTGCTCTGCAATTTACAAAGTGCTTTCATGTGCATTATCTCATTTGATCCTCCCAATAATCCTGAGAGAGGTCGGTGGAGCAGGTATTTTTGTTATTCAAACGTTTATTCGTTCATTTGACTAACATTTATTGAGTCTCTACTTTGCACCAAGCCCTGGGGATAGACAGACAAGAATAAAAGAGGCCTCCTTCCTCCGGGGTTCAGTTGGCTGTGGGGACCTACTAAGCCAACAGAAAACTAGAAAGCCTGGGGACAAAGTGTCCACAGGGGCGGGACAGGATGCTCTGGGCACTGTTCAAGCTGAGCACGGGGATGAAGGGCAGGCTCACACCTGCAGCACTGAGCTCCAAGTGATGGCTTTCTCCCCTGCATTATTATATTGTCATCATTATCATTATCTTCATCTATTTTTTTTTAGAAAATACTTATATAAATTAATTGCTAGTCCTGGGTCCAAAAAATATATACACTCACTGGTAAACAGTTATAGGTTAGAACAAATTTGGGAACCTCTGACACCAGCAAATCTCTCAAGGTCAAGTGCATTGCTGCTGCATAAAGGAAGGTAACAGCTGAGAGTGGAAACCAGATGCCTGGGTCCTCCCTGACTGCTGGTACCTGGGGCCCCTTCTGCCAGATTCTGCCTTAAAACATCTAGTCCACTCTTCATGGGTGATTGGTTGGTTGGCTGACTGGTTAGTGGTTTATGAAACCCTGTGTTATTCCAAAAGCAGATCTGAGATGGACAAAGACTATGCATTCTCTCCTAAATAACCCAAAGTTGGTTTGCCATCAGTCATTTGTTGTTTAATTTGTTGAACAGTCCTGTCCCAGGTTAAGCCGCTGAGTGGCGGCCCATTACTTACGTTCTGACTCTGGTCCACAGCTTCTTAACTATCCCAAGCCCTCTGACTGCAGGGGCCTGAGGCAGGTAGAATTCACTTTGGCCAGGTCACTTAGCTCAGCCCCACCCCAAAGGGCCTGGGTCCTCAGGGTCCCCAAGCTCATGATGGGGGCAAGGATGCCCAGAGTGAGGGGACACTCTCAGCAGAGCCAGACCACTGGTTTTGCCTCTTTATATAGAGCCAGCCACTTCCAAGAGGAGGTCCTGCAGGGATCAGAGCCTGGGTCAGAGCCCACCAGTGTGCCTGGCCAATGCCAGGACAACTCTATCCTGTCATCAGCTGGCTTCCCTGGGCTCTAGGCCACTGGCCTCCAGCCACGGGCCAGGCACCCAGCCATGCCAGGGAGCCAAGCAGCCCTGGCATGGAGCAGCCCTGTAATGTTCTCGGAGGCCTTGGAAGGCTGAGATGGAACCAGGACACTTTATAGAAATTACATCTCCATCCTTAGGTGGAGAAAGCATCCCAACCTTTTCCCAGCACGGAGGCTTTCCTTCCAAAGCACACCCTGCACCAGCATCCTGCCCTGGCCTCTACCTAGTGCTACCAGGAAAGGGAAATCCTGCCCTGGGCTCCTGCAGCCTCTGACCTCACACCCCCACCCATGCCACTGTGTCCCCAAGCTTAACTGCATCTGCTTCTATCTCTCCAGCACTAACCCTTGTGCTCCATCCCCAACCCTCCTTCCCTTCTCTTTGACTTATGAACATCTCTTCAGCCTTCAAGACCCACCTCGGGGCTGGCGCTGTGGCATAGTGGGTAAAGCTGCCACCTGCAGTGCCGTATGGGCGCTGGTTCCTGTCCTGGCTGCTCCACTTCTGATCCAGCTCTCTGCTGTGGCCTGGGAAAGCAGTAGAAGATGGCCCAAGTCCTTGGGCCCCTGCACCCACGTAGGAGACCCAGAAGAGGCTCCTGGCTTCAGATCAGCACAGCTCGGGCCGTTGCAGCCAACTGGGGAGTGAACCAGCGGACTGAAGACCTCTCTCTCTCAACCTCTCTCTCTCTCTCTCTCTCTCTCTCTCTCTCTCTCTCTGCCTCTCCTTCTCTGTGTGTAACTCTGACTTTCAAACAAATAAATAAATCTTTTAAAAAAAAAGCTCCTCTTCCCAGATGGGTAGTCATCTATATCCTTAATGATTTAAAAAAAAAAAAAAAAACACCTCAGCTACCACCTCCTCTGGGAAGCCTTCCTGATTATCCTTACCCTGGGTGCCTGGGTGTCTCGTTCACCCTTCATTCACTCAGGCCCCTTAATAGACACTGTGGGGAAATTCATAGGTCAACAGAGCTGCTCCTCCTCTGTGCTCTGTGTACCCCCAAACAGAGGCCTGTTTCTGTCCTTACTATATCCTTCATTCCTGCTATAGTGCCTCTCCCACACAAAGGCATCACCTAACCTTCACAGCCCTGAACTGAAGCGCTGTCCTAGGGTGCCCACTTCAGCAAGTTCCCCCAAGAGCCTCCAGTTTAAGCACTCAAAGTCCCACACCAAGGGCAAACCCTCCATCCCTGGGACACGGGGGCCGCAGTGGCCCACACTGCACACCTCTCACTTGGCACTGAGGAAGGCAGTCTTGATATAACCTAAGACCTGCCTTTCAAGGCTGCTTCATCACAGCCTATGATGTCTCAGGGAAGGGGATAACACTTCCAGGCATGGTTTTGACCACACAGGCCCGAGGATGTGCAGAGTTCCAGAATGGACTCATGGGAATGGAGAATTCTTGGAAATGAAACACTTTGAAACCATGAAGGACAGGAAGCTGAGGTCTGGAGCAATGGGCAATGGCCCATCCACAATGGCACCAGAAGATGGAAAGACATAGCAGGGTAGCAAAGGGTTCTAGCACCGGCCATACTGGGACACAGGCTGAACTGCTGAGCCCACAGTACCACACGGGGACACTGATCAGCCAGACACATCCAGCCCACCCACCTGATCCCAGACAGGCAGAGGGACACTAGCACGTCACGAATCCCCGGCTCTGTGACACAAGATCTCCACTCATTATTTTATTTAAGCCCCTCAACACTCCTGGGTCCTTTTATGAGGAAACAAAGGGTCGGAGAAGCCCTAGGCTCATCCAGCAGATGGGAGTGCTGGCTTGCAACCCTGCCTTCTCTGGCGTCCAAGCCCTTTCCACTACACCCCCAGCCCTCGATGGCTGCAGTCCAGGCTCCTCCAGTCCTAGCTTCCTGGAGACCCAAGGCTGCTGCTCCATCTGACGCTCAACACTGGGAAGGCATGGAAGGCCTCAGTGGGATGAAGCTGAGGGCCTCCTCCCTGGGACAGAGAAGAGGGAAAAGCAGAGTAGGGAGGCACCTTCTGAAACCCAGGCCTCAGTGGGAGAATACAGGGAGGGAGCTGGCTAACAGGTGCAGCTGTTGTGTTCAGAATGACCGGCTAGGGAAGAAGGAAGGGAAGCAGGGGTGGCCTCCATGGAGGGGTGGAGCAATCAGATAGGAACATGAAGGCCGCAGGTGGCCAGGAAGAGCCTCTGCTGCCTTGATTTCCCCAGTCAACACCCTTCCAAAGACCTGCCCTGGATGCTTCGTGTCTGCAATGAACTGGCCCCCGAGGATGCTGCCACCCTCAGCTCTTGTCCCTCTGTTCTTACTCTAACCAAACCAGTGAGCAGCAGGGATGGACACAGGCCTCTAGCTGAGCCCGTTACATGGCCCCATCTCTCTCCTTTCCCGGCACCAGAGACCTCCTCCACCATAGGAAAACTGGCGGCTGAACCCTGCCCCCACTACTCCACCTGCCCCAGCAGCCTGGTGGGCTTACTGTTCAGCTTCACCCCTTTTCTGGAATGCAATGTGGTGGCAGCTGGTCACAAGGCTGGGGCCCCCCGAGCAGGACCCTGTAGGGCTCTTCCCTAGTGGGTTTTATTTTTAAAGATTTATTTATTCATTTATTTGAAAGAGTGACAGAGATAGCAGGAAGGGGGAAATCTTCCCTCCACTGATTCGTTCTCCAAATGCCTGTAACAGCCAGGTCTAGGCCAGGCCGAAGGCAGGAGCCAGGAACTCCACCCAGATCTGCCGTGTGGGTAGCAGGGTCCCAAGTACTTGAGTCATCACCTGCTGCCTCCCACGATGCACATTAGCGGGACACTGAATCTGAAATGGAGGCAGAACTCATCCCAGAACTCCGCTGTGGGAGAAGGATGTGTGTTCCAAGCAGCTCTGCCACGACACCGACCCCTCCCTCCCCTCTGGTTCTGAGCCAGCTTCAAAGGCGACAGATGCGCTCATTGACCTCAGCAGCCCCCTGCAGGACCCCTTCCCCATCCCGGTCCTTCTCCTGACCTATCTTTCTGGCCAGACTCCCACAGCCTCATTTCAGCCTCAAACAGCCATGCTGCCAAATGCAAAGTGCAGTTGCTCTTGTAATTGCAAAACTAACAGCTGACAAACACGTGCCAGAGGCCCCCTCTTTTCCTGCTGACCTAACAGCCCCATCAGGACAGATCCTGTTATCTTCTCGGTCCTCTCCATACATTTTATGGCACAGCCTCAAAAGTACTCTGCCTCTCGCTCTCCCTCCCGCTCCCACTCTCTTTCAAGGCGATGGCTTTGTGAAAGCTGAGGGGAAAAATAAAGCCTTTTACTAAAATGTCACTCTGGGAAAAGGGGGGGAAATTTTCTAATAGGCCATCGAAGGCTGCCTTTTTTTTTTTAAGTGTGATAAATTTGGCCTGTCTTAAAAAGACAGCTCAGTGTTGCTTATCAACCGTGATTTGACCAGATAGCCGTTTCAAAAAACAGACACTGGTCTTTTTATAATAAATGAAAGCAATAAAACTGAGAGCTGGGCCAGAACTATAATTAAGAATCAGGAGCTGAAAACAGGGGTGTGTGTCCGGGGAGGGCACAGTCCACTCTATGGGCTGGGAGTCCAGGGTGGCCAGACAAAGGGATGCTGGGGGACAACGCCCCAAAAAAGGAGCAGGGGACTCCTCTTGACTCTGACGTCCCCCAGGCCCCTTCTTCTCTCCTCTCCTTTTGGGAGAGTTCCTTCCCAGGGGTGGGGAGAAGGGGAGGAGAGGGGTTCATCACCCACCCCCAGAGTGGAATCAAAGACCGATTTGGAATTCAGCCAGACATCCCCCTCCTGGCTCTGCCTGTGCACAATAAACATCCCAGAGTCGGCTACTCCTAAAGAGCTGTCTGTTTAACACAATCTCCATCTCAAGCGGCTGTTTTGCATTTCCTTTTGGCTTTATTAAAACTGATTTTCTATTTGCACTATAAAAACTGATCTGATTAAATTTCCATTTTTCCCCAAAGAAAAGACTCCTCTCTCTCACTCTCTCTCTCTCTGTATGTGTCTCCCTCTCCCTCCCTCTCTTCCTCCTTCTCTCTCTCCCTTTCTCTCCCCTTCCCTCCCCTCTCTCCTTTCCCTCCCTCCCCCAGTTCTTTCTCTCTCCCCCCTCTGTCTCTCCTTGCCTTTTTCTCTTTCCTCCCTCCCACTCTCCCTCTCACCTCTTTTTTTCTCTCTCCCCAAACAAGCTATCCTTGATTATTCTCCTCCTCATCCCTCTCTTACCCCCTCCCCCCCCAGTCCCTGTCACAGTTTCCATGGGGATATCTGTGGATGGTGCTCCCAGAGAAGGAAACAGGAGGGAGCTCCCTCCCCAGGAAGCTGGAGGGTGGTGGGAGGCTACTAGGGAGGCAGCACCTCCCAGGCACCCCATGTCAGTCACTCAGAGGCCCACGTGACTCAAAGGCATGGGGAGGGGGCTGCCCTTGCACTCTGCACGCTGTGCTTCTCACAAAGCCAAGGCTGTGTGCTCAGCTCCCTGCAGGGGCTG
Source organism: Lepus europaeus (assembly GCF_033115175.1). Classification (NCBI taxonomy): domain Eukaryota; kingdom Metazoa; phylum Chordata; class Mammalia; order Lagomorpha; family Leporidae; genus Lepus; species Lepus europaeus. The sequence continues at coordinate 104,957,191 of NC_084833.1, forward strand.
AGAGCTGCTTCCTTGTGTCTGGACCCCACCCTGGCTGAGCTGTGTGTGACTAGGGGCACTGCAGGATGGGCCACAAGGCAATGAGGATGTGCAAACCCAGCACCCCTGTAGAACAAAAAACCAGGCACTCAGCCTTAGCATTGTTGCTTTCTTTCCTTCTGGACAACAGAGAACCCCTCATCTTTTTAACCTCTGTATAATGACAATGACGACCATCACTCATTTAAAACCCACTACAAGGGACACACCAGGCCTGTACAAGACACACGCAACCTCTGTGATCCACACCCTTTGGGGAGATGCCAGCTGAGAGAGGTTATTTAATGGGCTCATGGGAAGAGACAACCCTGAGTGTGCCAGCTGCAGAGCCTGCATGCAGACCACTGTACTACACTGCTCCATGCAAGGGAAAACTCTTGGGAAGAGCCAAGCCACAGTGCCCAGAGGCTCAGCAGAGGGAAGGTGTCTCAGGCAAGAGGATGCACTCTGTCCTTCCAAGGCCACCTCCCCTGCCAGGTCCCCAGCTCAGGGGGATTGCACTGCCTCCATTCCCTTGGTCCCCATGGTGTGCTCCTGCCCTGAAAACTTGAGCTCCTCCCTTTGGCAAGCTGAAGCAGGCTGGCATTTTTAAAGTAATTTTCCAAATATTCAGGGAAAACAAAAAGTAAATAATGACAAGAAATACAAATGGCAAGCACCAACTTATTTCCCAGCGCTCCAAATCGCCTGTGTGCCTCAGTAATTAATAGAGGGAAGAATGAGTGAATGAGGGAGGAAGGGAAGGAGGGAAGAAAAGAAGGGGAAGGAAGGGAGGGAGGGAGGAAGGGAGAAAGGGAGGGAGGTAGGAAGGACTTGCTAGCTTGAAAGCCAAAGCCATCTGAGGCTCTGGCTAAGTTCCCAACACAGCTGGGGCCATGGCCTCAGGGCTAGAGTCCAATCTAAGAGGTCACCTGCCCACTCTGGCAGGTCCTGACGGACATACAAGGAAAACCTTCAGGTGATGGCCTGTTCCCATACTCAGAGGTGTCTTCTCTCACTCCAGCCGCCCAGCATGATATCTTACCCAGGAGCAGCCATACTGTGCACGTCAGGTTTCGCACACATTCCTTACAACTCACCCATGGTTGTGTCCCCTCCAGATCGGCTCCCACAGCCTCCCAGGCTTCTTGCTTCCCTCACCCTTATCTGCACAGCACAAATATCTCTGCTCACGCACATGTCTTTCTCCTCCACTACAGTACGGGTTCCTCAGGGGTAGGGACTATGCCTTTCATCTCCTAGTATGGTGTCTAGCACATCTTGGATTTTCAACAGATATCTGTCCAATGAATGAACCAACCAGTGAAAGAACACACCCTTGTTAAGATCTTGCATTGTGGCTTTGGTTTGCTATATCATCCACTGTTCCTCTAGTTTGCAAGTTCCTTGGGGCAAGGCCCTGTCGCCATACTCTCAGCAGTTAGCACAGTACCGTGCTGACACAAAGTGTTCCCAAATTTCTGGCCCAAACATACCTGGATCATGTGCTTTAGATTCAGACACTTCCACAGAGATGGGAAGTGGTGTTTGTGCATCTAGCGACTATGCAGCCAAGTTGGAGGACCCCCCTCAAGGCAGGGGGAGTACCCAGAGGGGCCCATGTCTGCTTTGTGTCTCAGCATCTTGTGCCTAGCATACAACAGGTGCTCAATAAGTACTCAATGAAAGAGATGCAGTTGCACACAGAAAGCTACCAGACAACTGGAAACACCGTGCAAAGGCTTCTCTTGTTAACTGTCTGGATACAGCAAACTTTTTTTTTTTTTGATAGGCAGAGTGGATAGTGAGAGAGAGAGAGACAGAGAGAAAGGTCTTCCTTTTTGCCGTTGCTTCACCCTCCAATGGCCACTGTGGCCAACGCATCATGCTGATCCGAAGCCAGGAGCTAGGTGCTTCTCCTGGTCTCCCATGCGGGTGCAGGGCCCAAGGACTTGGGCCATCCTCCACTGCCTTCCCAGGCCATAGCAGAGAGCTGGCCTGGAAGAGGGGCAACTGGGATAGAATCCGGCGCCCCAACCGGGACTAGAACCCTGTGCGCCAGCACCGCAAGGCCACGGCGCCGGCCTGGATACAGCAAACTTAAGAGAAGAGAGTGCATGAGAAAAAGAATGCTGAGGGGGACTGGTCTGTGAGAGAAGATGCTGAATTTGGTGCCAGACTTGGATGGGGACAGCAGGACATGTAAGGAGAGATGTCCTGCAGGCGGCCGCGTTCATGGGACCAGAGTTCTGGCCAGAGATCGAGGCTGGAAATGCAAACTCGGGCATCTCAGAAAAAGAGAGATAGGTGCACTGCAGGAAGTTAATCTAGAGGCAGGGGAGGTGGCTCCAGTAGAGACCTTGGGGAACAGCCCCAGGTGGGGGCGGCAGTGCAGTAAAGGAGACAAGGCAGGCACAGGGAGGTTGGAAGCAACCAAAGGACACCATGCAGACAAGGTCGAGGATGAGAGTGAATCTCACCCCCCTGTTTTTACCCCCTTTTCCAACATCTTTCAGCTCTGCCCTTCTCAGAAGCGGTAGGATCATGTCCTGCTCCCGACTCTGGCTTGGTCCTGCCTTCCTGCTCTGCAGCTTCCTTCCACTGCCTGCTCACCTATCCTCCCCTCGCCACAAGCAGCCCATCCGTGGGACCACATAGTACCATCTTCACATAGATTTTAAAAAGAAATTTAATATAGCATCACATCCCTTGCTCTCGTGCTGAGGAGGTCCAGAGAGGGAAGGCCACCTGCTGGAAGTCACCCAGCCAGGCAGTGAAGAACAGGACCAGAGGCTCGATGTCCAGTGGGCCAGGCAAGTGCTCCTGGATTTCCACTACAGTCCATTCTACAGAGGAAGTGTAGACCCAGAGGGAGGATGTGGCCTGCCCAAGATTCACAGTTGGGCCGGACTTGGGCCAGAATTCAGAGACTGAATGTCCTGTCTACACGTTTTCTGTTCTACTGCCTGCGCAGGACCAATCTGCTTGTTGGTCTCCTCGATATTCCTTGGGCCAGGCTCAATGCCCAAGGTACTCCCTGGAACAGGCAGACACCACCTCATGAGTCTAGACTGCAGGACAGAGATCGAGGGCTCAAACCCTGGCTGCTCCCTTCATCCATTTGTAGCCCTCTCTGTTCAGCCAAGTCTTCTAAGGACAGGTCTCCTTCAAGGGCAAGGCCCTGGGCTCTGGGAACAGCAACTGTTTACCTCCTTCATCCACACCTAGAATCCGGGCCATCACAAAGACAGGATTTCATGGCCTTTACCACCCTGCACCCGGAGCAGCTGGCTGCTTAGAAACCCGTGGCCCTCCTGTCCTGAAGCTGCCAATTTCCTCATCAGTATTTTATTTGTCTATTTTGCTCATTTTTAAGCTGGTGGCAATTGCTATTTAAATTGTTTTGTAAAGTGTCTTTGCATTTACAATGCCGCCTGTCAGCAGCCCCACAATAGGAAATGAGATTTGGCATCAAAGGCAAAGACGCTACTAAAATACATTTTAATAAATATGTAAATCAATTAATCAATCACCCATCCAGGGAAGGAGCTCCAGGAACACAGACAGGCTTGCTAGGGGAGAGGAGTGGCAGAGAATGGGAGCTTTGAGGGGGCTAAGGAGGCCCAGTGGGCATTGAACCCAGGGGATGTGGATGCACCACAGGCACCAGGCACACCTCTGCTCCTGGACCCCCAGCCTGGCCGCCCACCCTCCCTGTTCTGCCTAACTGGGCTCCCATGTGGTCTCGCCTCAGTAGCCCCAGTCAGAAAAGGAGCCAGGGTCCCATCGAGATACAGACAGAATCAGCTCCAGAGCAGAGACAGAAACCAGCCCTGTGGCTGAAACGCCCACTGCCCCCAGTTTCTTCTCTAATGATGCTGCTCCCTCCAGAAGTCACAGATTAGAAAGTGCTCGCAAGGTTTATTTCTGTAAACGGGACCAGCCCGGAGGATTAGCCTCGGGAAACATTAGGAAGAAATGACCAGCTGTGCTCGCTTTTTCTGAAATGGCAGCAAAGCAACATAGTTTAAGCTATCAGGTAGCTTGGGGCTTAGGAGAAGGTGGTTGTTGTCCCTTCCAAGAAGGTCCTGATGAAGAAAAAAAAAAAAAAAAACAGGACTTCAGGGACAGCACTTAGCTGAGACAGGAGAGGACCACCAGCAAAGAGTTTTGAAAGCAGGAGCCCAGACGCACGGTATCTGATGAGCAAGAGGAGGGTGTCTGGCGGCAAGGGGGCTGGCACATGGTCCTACAGCCTTGGCCCATACCAAGGTGCTGTGAGAGGCACAGTTCTGGACAGCCAATCAAATCCAAGCTGGAGCTGGCAAGCATCTCCCAGCCCAGGCTGGACAGCCCTAGGAGAGCCTCCTGCAGCCCATACAATGTGGTTTGCTAACCAAGGTGCCTCAGAGTTACGACAAAGTGCAACCCGGTGTGGCTCTCAGCAAGACAGTGCATGGGCCAATTTCCCTGCCAGGCCTCTGACTACTCAGCAAACAATGCAGGGGTTGAGCAAAATGAACTCCAAATGTGAAAACTCTGATTCGGTTGTCTCACCCCTGTGCAGGTGCAACCATCAGTATCTTCCCACAATAACTGCCAGCCCTCCCTTTGCAGTCAGCAGAGGTCAGTCTGATCCTGACAGGGAGGAGACTGACTATTTGGAGTCCAAAGACAAGCAAAGATACATTTAAGAAGGATGCACACCCCTGACAGGAGCCAGGACCTGGGAAGATTGTTGCATGCCCACAGAAGGACCAAGGCATCCAGCCCCCAGCCTCTCCCACACCCTCTTCCTCTGTATGTGCAGCCCACCCCCAGCCCCATCCCTTCCCCTAGAACTGCTAAGCCCTCTGATTGAAGACCTGTCTGGCTCCCAAATTACCTCGTTTTTTAAACTGATGCCACCTGGACCAGAGGGCAAACATTCCCGTCAGGGCTGAGAGCATGCACACATACTCAGCCCTGGGTGTCTGGGTATATTTGCCAATGGCCCCTGTAGGGGTCGAGTTTCATGAGCATGTGCAAATGCCTGACTCTGGGCCTATGTGTGTTGCTGTGTATGTAGATGTGTGGGCCTCTTGTCAGTGTGCTCACATTCAGGCAGGTCCATCTACACATGTGTGCTCTGGTGGGTCTGTGTGCTGAGACACACCTGTGGCCACAGAGGCCACATGCCAGGCAGGGGCTGATGGACGATTCTGTGGCCAGAGGTCTTGCTCATCTTGCTCTCTGCTCTAGAAGAGTCCATGTCACAGTACTGCCCAACATCACTGCTGTGCAGACTTCCATCAACCTATGTCTGTCCCCTCCTAATGCCACTGACACTCCAATAAGGCAATTCTGAGTGTGGGAGCTAGGGGAGTCATTTGACCACAGCCAAGGCCCTCTGATCAACTGCACTGACCCTCCGGGTTGGGACAGCACCTTCTAGGGAATCTTTCTGGTCTTTTTGTAAAGAATCATCCGAAGAGCAGTTTCCACCAGTGGGTCCCTGAGCACTTAGTGCTATGTCTACCCCTACCCCGACGCCCACTCACAACTGTTAGGATGAGCTATCTCAAAAACAAACCTGAAACATAAGTATTTGGCCTAGGCGTCAAGAAGCCTGTGTCCCACATTGGAGGCTCAACTTCTGGTTCCATGGAGTTCTCAACTCCAGCTTGCTAATGCAGACTCTGAACAGCAGCAGGTGATGGCCCAAATACTTGGGTCCCTGACACCCATATGGGAAACCTGGACTGAGTTCTTGGCCCCTGGCTTCAGCCTAGCCCACATACAGCCATCGTGGGCACTTGGAAAATGAGCCAGCAGATGAGAGCTTGCACTCTTCCTATCTCTCAAATAAATAAGCAAACCATGATCCTTTCTGTTACCCATCCTGTGGCTTCCCACTCCCCATCTCCACCTGGCATTACGTGACCCAGATGCCCACATGCAAGCCCTGTCTCCCTCTCTATACTACTCTCTCGCAGCACCTGCCTCAGTCTCTGCACTCTGGCAGCTCCCACAACCAGTCTCACACTTCACACCTCCATGCCCTTGCCCACGCTCTGCCTCTGTCTGAATGCACTCTCCAAATGCAACCGCCTCCACCTCTGTTTAGCCCGAGAGCCTCCAGTTCCAGAAATCCTTCCCTCACCTGCTGGACCCATCTTTGCTGTATGCCTTGGCACACCTCTGTCACGACATGGTACTGGGTTTTCTTTCTTTCTTTTTTTTTTTTTTTTTTTGACAGGCAGAGTGGACAGTGAGAGAGAGAGACAGAGAGAAAGGTCTTCCTTTGCCGTTGGTTCACCCTCCAATGGCCGCCGCGGTTGGCGTGCTGCAGCCGGTGCACCACGCTGATCCGATGGCAGGAGCCAGGTGCTTCTCCTGGTCTCCCATGGGGTGCAGGGCCCAAGCACTTGGGCCATCCTCCACTGCACTCCCTGGCCACAGCAGAGAGCTGGCCTGGAAGAGGGGCAACCGGGACAGAATCCGGTGCCCCAACCGGGACTAGAACCCGGTGTGCCGGCGCCGCAAGGCAGAGGATTAGCCTAGTGAGCCGCGGCGCTGGCTGTACTGGGTTTTCTTATCTGCCCCATAAGGGTCTTTGTCCCCTACTAGGCTGTTGAGCTCTGGTGGTCAAGCACCACATCCTAGCCCCTGTGCAAATGTGGGCGGGAATCCACTCAATGACCCAACAGCTCTCTCTAGATGGCAGTGAGCTGGTTGAGGATGGTGGTTCTTCATGGTCTGCAGAAGCCCTAACGCTGGGCACGGGGGTGCCCGGCTCTGACAGGCAGTTCCCCTGAGCAGCTGGCACCCATGCTCAGATGGTTTTGCACAGTTTCTCTCACGTTCTCCCTGTCTTGCACAAGTGTGGTGGGCGGTGGCACTCCCCTCCTGGAGCCCCACCCAGGATCACATCAGCTTGCCCACTCTAAGCCTGTGCTGGGCGTGTCCTTTTAGTCTATACTGTCACACTTGGGGTTTAGCTGAGACTAAAGGGACTGCCTCTCCTGGAGTAGCTAATTCCTAGAGATGGCAAACCACTCGCCCATGAAAGCACCTTTCATGCCAACCACCTCCTTTATCAGGCCAGGTTCTTACACTCTAGGCTCCTATCCCCTCTCCCAGTCCCCAGGGCAAGATACCAGACAACTAGGGACAGCCCCTCTGCTGTAGAGCCTACCAAAACGATCCAAACAGGCCAACCACAAACCTGCTCACCCTGCCTCACCTGCTCCTTCCCACAGAAATCACATAAAGGCTCTTGCCCACCCTTCTCTCACACCAGGCCCTCACGCTTCCCCTGTGGTCCTGCATGGCCTTGCATGCCCCTTAGTCTTGGGAACTGTGATTAACAAACTGTGCACAATTTTCTGATCAGTCTTCTGATCTGTTGGCCTCACCACACCTGCACAATAATAACTATCACACTTTGAAACAAAGCACTCCTCTCCGCAGGATGCTTTAGACTGAGGGTCACATGGGTCCTCTCTCTGTAAGTTCAATACTTGATGTATATGTGCCTGAATGTTTGGCTTAAAACTCATCTTTGTATCCACAAAGCACGGTGCCTGGCACGCAGGGTGATTAACACCCCAGGAACATCCTCATGGCGCAGTAACTTGAGGGGTCTATACATATTCGATTCTGATATTTTAAACTGTCAGACAAGACCCTTGACCACTAACTGTACATTCCTTAGCACGCTGAAGCCTCTGCTCGGTTAGAAGCTAAATGGGTCCTTGGAAGCCAGTACTCAGGCAGCCACAGTACGGAGCAGCAACTCCAGGACTGTAGCCTTCTGACCCATGTCCAGAGCTCTGCCCATTTTTCCAGCTGTCTCTGAAGATTAGAAACCTCAGGGAGAGATGAGAGGAGCCACTCTCTAATCACCAGACCAAGACTATTTGACAACAAGGACTGACCTCAAGTCCTGGATAAAAGACACAGACATGGGGCCGGTGCTGTGGCATAGCAGATAAAGCCACCACTTTCAGTGCCGGCATCCCATATGGACGCCGGTTCAAGTCCCAGCTGCTCCTCTTCAATCCAATTCTGCCATGGCCTGGGAAAGTAGTAGTCTCCCTGCACACGTGTGGGAGACCTGGAGAAAGCTCCTGGCGCCCAGATAGGCCCAGCTCTGGCTGTTGCAGCCATTTGGGAAGTGAACCAGTGCACGGAAGACCTTTCTCTCTGTCTTTCCCTCTCTATGTCTGTAACTCTGTCTCTCAAGCAAATAAAATCTAAAAAAAAAAAAAAAAAAAAAAGACAGACATTTGAGGTCATGTCTCTTATTTTTGTTCCCCTAGCGTCCAGCACATAGTAGGCCCTCAGCTATTTTATCAATGAAAGTAAATATTCTGAAGCTATTTTGTGCGTACACGGGCATCCTTTCTTCCCAAAAGGTATTAAACATCTCGATGATGCAAGCATACTTGCCTGTGTCTCTGGAATGTCCCTCCACCCAACCCCTCCCCCAGTTCAGTGCTGGCTGGGCACCCAGAGGCCCAAAGTAGCCACCACTGATGACTACCTGAGTGGCCACCACACAGCCGCACATGTGCTGTCCCCCTGGCTCTGTCGTCCCCACCCTGTGGGCGACACCATTCCTGGGGAGACTTCCGAAGCACTAAGTTTATTAAGATTGATTTGGCCCACTTGCCATTCTGACAGGTCCAAAAGCAAACACGGCAGGGCCATGGGGGAGATTTGGTCATAATTACCATCTTTAATTACTGCTAAAACATCAATTGCTCTTGTTCAATTAGCAGTGCGGTTTCAGGCATGGCAAACTTTGCAACACAAAATAAGCTGAAAATTGATTTCTGAACACTTAATGCAGATCTGAAATTGCTAACCTGATAAGGTTGTCATAGAAGAGCCAATGTGGCCAAGGAGGAACTTTGCGGGGCTGTAATTGCCTCAGTAGGAAGATTAATAACTTGTATACTTACATCTTGTTCATCAAGTAGGAGGCACTTGTGGGGGAGCCAGGAGTGGCAGGTGGGTGTGAGGCAGGAAGGCAGAGGGAGGGTGTTAACAAGGACACCCGCAATTAGGCAGGAGAGAGCAGCAGCCTGCACCCAATGGTCCGTGAATGAGGACATGGCCCTCTGGGATGGCACATGGGAGGGGTCGGCTGCTGGGCCAGCTGCCAGGGAGGGCCGACCACTGCACAGCAGGCAGGTACTCTCTTGGGCAGGCGGAGGGAGTGTGGCCAGGCTCAAGCCACCTCCACTTTCTCTCCAATCCCTGGAAATGGATCCTCAAGGTCAAAGCTCTTTAAAAGCTCAGTTGTCCTTTGGAAGAGCTTTCTCATTTCAAGCTGCCTGGCAAGGAAATAGCAAATGTGATGGACAGGAGGAGTAGCAGCTGGACCACGAGAGCCAGGGCTGCTGCCACCACTGCTCTCCCCAGGTCTCATTCTGATGCCTGGTATCCAGGCCATGGCTGAATGGGCTCCTGAGTGCATATCATGGAATGGTGGACAAAGAAGTATTTTATGAGTCACCAAGTACTCCGTAGAGTGTGCAACTGCTACTACTACTATTATTATTATCATTATTCTGTACCTGTGGGCATGGTCGGAAGCCTGAGCAGCCTTGGAAGAGACACCTTCTCTCTCTGAGCACTGTCATTGAAGCCGAGGAAGACTCAGAGCATTCCATTTTCAGCTTGTAAAACTAACATCAACTGAGGACCAGTGTGTGCCAGAAACAGGGCATAATACTGGATAGATGCATGGATGCGTGGTGGGTGGTGGGTGGATGGATGGATAGACAGACAGACAGACAGACGCTATCTAGATGGGAAGGAGGAAGGAAGGATAAAGGCATACAAATAGATACATAATTGCATTTAAACCTCTCAAACCCACTAAAGGATGGTATTATTATCTCCACTTGAGAGGTAAGAGAAAAAAAGACTTAGCAAGGTTAAGTAACCAGCCCCCAAATCACATACCTACCAAGTGTCAGAGTTGTGATCCAAACCCATGGCTCCCTGGGGTAAGAAACAACGTACTTCATCCTTGCCCTCTGCCTCTGGGACACCCTATAAACCTCCTTATGCACCCACTGGACTGTGCCAGGCCTGAGGCAAACATGACTGGGGACTAGAAGTGCCCTTGTCCTGTAGAAAATGGAGACAGACACTCTTCCACAGCAGTGCCATGCAGGCTGCCAACACACCCCGACTTCGTATCCACAGCAGCCAATCAGACACTCTCAGGAGATGTATTTGCTAACGCCAGGCTTAAGCTGCAGCCAAACTGTAACCAGGCTCCTCTCATGTGTTGTCTCCTTAAGGCACAGGTCCATAGCCCTATAGATAGTGAGTTTCAATTCAGTTTAACAGACATTTTTGAACCCTTCTTGCCCAGCTTAGGTACAGAGGTAGGGAAAATATTAAGACCTTCCAAATTCTCATTATCTAGCAGAGAGGTATCAAAAGGGACAATCATATTGATATCATCCACACAGTCAATGAACGAGGTAGGTGCAGTGTGCGTAGGAGACAGAACGTCAGAAGGTTGCCCCCAGGAGATGCTGGTAAAGTCTGAGTGGGCTTTGCAGGCAGTCAGGAAATAGGCAGTAGACAAGTGATTAAAGGGCCCTCCAGAGACATGGAGGTACAAGGGGCCATGGTCTGTCCAGGGGACTCTAATGTTTACTGTCTCAGGAGCTCAATGCATGAGGTTAGGCCGGAGGTATCAGGCTGGAGGGGTGGGCAGGGGCAAGATGATGAACAATCTATAGGTCACACAGACTTTATCATGTAGGTGCTAAAGAGCAGGGGTCGGCTTCTGCTTTGGAAAGCTCACTCCTGCTGCAGGGACAAACCAGGGGTAGTAGCCTGGTACCATGGAGTGGGTGAGTTGAACAAGAGAATCTTAATCTCTCAGGATTCTGGAGGCTGAAAGTCTAAAATCAAGGTGTCAACTGGATTGGTTTCCTCTGAGGCCTCTTTCCTTGGAATCAGATGGCCATCTTCTCTATGTCCTAAGATCTTCTTATGAGGACCCCAGCTATATTGGATTGGCCCTACTCTAATGACCTCACTTTAACTTAATTATCTTTTTGAAGACCCTATCTCCAAATACAGTTCCATGGTAAAGTACTGGGGGGTTAGGACCTCATGTGCAGATCTGGGAGGCAAAGAGGGAGAACAGTTCAGCCCATAATAGGGCAAATGCAGGAAACAAGACCACACTTCTAGAGTCTTCATTCTCTCTCCAGTTTCCAGTGATTCCCAACTGCCTATGAGCTTAAATCCAAACTCCTCAACCCTGAGTTTAAGGCCTCCCACTGCCTCCCATTGCCTCTCCATATCCAGTTCAGCAGGTTCTACTCCTGCAGAGCTCAGTTTGGAGGCTGCACCCCACACTCCCCAGATTCAGTCCTGACCCCAAGTTATTGTCCAGAGAATGTTACCCTAAACAAACCCTCTTGCCCTCAGACCCTTGAGGAGACATCCTAGGACGGCCATGTTCTCTAGTGTTGTTGAAGACCCCTCACCTACCTACTTGACCAGAAGGCAGCCTCTTACACAAAGGTTTTCCTGAGGTTTAAGAAGGCGAAATGCCCTATCCAATTAAGGAAGATGATTATGACTAAGGTCAACCAAAACGCCTCAGAAGTTTGAAAAGGAAAATATGGGAAGAGTTTATCAGGCAGCTGGTAGCAAAAGTAAAAACTAAAAAAGTACATACAACTATGTGTTAACGATTGTAGGGCCGTTAGTGTATTTTACATAAGAAAAATTGTGAAAAATTGATGTTTCCTCTAAGGGGAAAAATACTTCTCTTGAAAATTAACTAAAAGCAATAAGGAGAATTTTTTAAATCTCTCTAATATTTTTTGCTTCAAGTAATTTTGTTTCTTGATTTTAAAAAATTTAAGTTTTTAATTGACAGACAATTGTACAAATTGAGGGGCTACACAATATATTTCAATATATGTATCCAGTGAGTGATGTCTAAATCAGGATAATTAGCATTTCCATCATCTCACTTATCATTTCTTTGTGTTTGGAACATTCAAAATCCTCTCTTCCAGCTATGATGTATTTTGAAATATTCAGTAAATTGTGAGCTGGAATAACCCTACGGTATAGTAGATCATCAGATATTATTGCTTCTAATTCCGTTTTGCTATCCATTACCAAGTCTCTCTGATCCCCTCTGCTCTTATCCTGCCCAGCCTGTGGTCACCTCTGTTCTATCCTCTGCTCTTCTAAGAGATCTTTTTTTTTTTTTTTTTAGTTTCTATGTAGAGGTATTTATCTTTCCAAGCTGGGATTTATTTCATCTACTGTTAAGTTCTCCAGGCTCATCCATATTACTACAAATGACAGGATTTCCTCTTTTTTAAAGGTTGAATAATATTCCATTGTGTACCACATTTTCCCTTTCCATTTATCTATTGATGGATACTTTAGGTTGGTTCCAAATCTTGGCTACTGTGAGTAGGGCCATAGTAAATGTGGAAGCACACATACCTCTCCAACATACAGATTCATATGCCCAGTGATGAAACTGTTGGATCCTATGATACAAACTATTTTTGACAAGGCTAGCGAAGATCTAAAATCTCAGGCCGGTGCCGTGGCTTAACAGGCTAATCCTCCGCCTTGCGGTGCCAGCACACGGGGTTCTAGTCCCGGTTGGGGCGCCGGATTCTATCCCAGTTGCCCCTCTTCCAGGCCAGCTCTCTGCTATGGCCCGGGAAGGCAGTGGAGGATGGCCCAAGTGCTTGGGCCCTGCACCCGCATGGGAGACCAGGAGAAGCACCTGGCTCCTGGCTTCGGATCAGCGAGATGCGCCAGCCGCAGCGGCCATTGGAGGGTGAACCAACGGCAAAAAGGAAGACCTTTCTCTCTGTCTCTCTCTCTCTCACTATCCACTCTGCCTGTAAAAAAAAAAAAAAAAAAAAAAAAAAGATCTAAAAACTCAGACAACAGAACATGAAGAAGTTCAGTGAAGTGCTAATGGGCTGCAGAAGGGTGCAGAAAGAGAGGAGTTGAGGCTCAGAGCTCAGGGAGTGCGGGCCAAATACAGCTCTCCAAGGTAAGTGGCTCTCACCCTACAGCCAAAGAAATAATATTCTCCTATCAGGAATAAAGAGAACAGGTATGTGGGCTGGCAAAGAAAGCTTTCCTGAGCCTGTGTCGACATCAAATAGAAACACGGAAGGTGGGGCTGAATGATGAGTCATATCAGAAGTCTTGTCTACAGGAAGTAGCCCATCTGTGAGCGGGAAAGAGGAGAGACTGCACCATGAGCCTGTCTGCAGCCACTATTGCTGATTCCACACAGAGAGTGAAGCTTACAGAGCTTTGTCACCGTGATGTCACCACAGGAGTATCCCTCATCGCCTAGGACTTGACCTGTCCCACCCCCACCACAACGCCTCTCTTCAACAAGAACCTCATACAAATAGCTGTTCCTAGAAGTCACTTCACTGAAAGATAAATGAATGGTCAAAAATGAACTGCTGGGCATTCAGCCTAGCACTTACCCTGTAGGTTAGAACACCTGTGTCCCACACCCAAGTACCTAGGTTCGATTCCCAGCTCTGCTTCCTGACTCCAGCTTCTCGGCTCTCTTTCATCCATGTGGGAGACCTGGACTCTGTTCCCAGCTTCTGGCTTCAGTCCTGGGGCCAGACTCAGTCACTGATTGCATCTGGGGAGTGAACAAGCAGATGAGAGCTCTACCTGTCTCTCTCAAATATTTTTTAAATGAATGAAATAATAATTTTTTAAAAAAGAACTATCATAGAATCTACACAATAAACACATTACAACAAAAAAGAAGAGAGGGAGAAAAAGTAAACATTGGATGATCACCCTCCAGAAAAATGTGGCCATCAAAAAGATGAATAAATACCACCAGAGAAATTTTAAAACCTCAACGAAGCAGTTAGTTATATAAGCCAAGAGGACAAAAAGATATACAAATGTTTGTTAAAAATATGGCAAGACAAGCAAATGATATAAATCAGGATATGGTACTGCTCAGAAAATAAGAGGAAGAAAAATGTATACCCAATAAACACTGCTGAAAGCATAGGAAGTTAAGTAGAGAACAGAACTGGAAAAAATGGGAGAAACAGAAATGAACAAGAGGTTAATAAAAAAAGTGTAACAGAGGAAATAAAAACCATACTAGCATATATGCAGTCCACATCTCTATGAAGAGAACAGATATTTTCAAATATGATTTATTAGAACCTTCCACAAATAAAAAAAGAACTGAGTCTGAAGATTGGAGGGGCCTATTACATCCCAGAAAAATATAGGTATAGAATGATCAAATCTAGTAAAGATATGGACTTCAAAGACAAATAATCCTTTGAAACATCCAGCCCAAAAGATCAAAGCAACTTTAAGCAGGAGAAAAAAAATTAAGGGAACTGTGGATGTCTCCAAATTATTTAATGCACGGAAATAAAAAGCATAAACTACGAATGCTGCATCCAGGAAAACCAGCAGCTAGGTGTGAAGACAGCATTAATGAGTATGCATGAACATCAGAACATCAGTCTCATGAGCCCGAGAAGTTTCCAGGTGGATAACTTCAAGGCAAGGAAAGGACAAATGGAAGACACTACAGAAGAACCAGGGGACATTAAATTCACACAACTGAGAGGAAGCCTAAGATACAGCAATGTAGAGATTATAGTCGCAGAACCAAATATAAAGGTTGTGCACCTTGATAATGTAAAAATGGGGTAGGGGGAGGGAAGAAAAAGTAGGAAATGGTATAAGTGTGCTAATAACTTTTTAAATTTTTAAAAGAATTTTAACAAATAAAAACAAATATTGATGGGGTACTATGTGATAATTTTTTAGACACTGTGTAATTTCCAAACAGGGTAATTATTTATCTTCTCAAGAATTTAATATTTCTTTATAGTAAAAGCAACCAAAATCCCATCTTCTAGGGCTTTTTTAAATAGAGAAATACTCAGTAACTCTATTGTGCAGTAGGGCCCCAGAACTTCTTACTCCTAGCTAGCTAAAATCAAATATCCATAAATCAACCTTCCCCACCCCATCCTCTCGCTTCCCTCCCCAGCCTCTGGTAACCACCACCATACTTTTAACTTCTGTGAAATCACCCATCTTTCCGATGCCACATGAAGAAGATCATGTGACACTTGTCTTTCAATGCTTGGTTTCTTTCACCTAATGTAATGACCTCCAGTTCCAGCCATATTGTTACAAACAACAAAATTGCATCCTTTCTAATGCCTAAATAACATTCCATTGTGTATATATGCCATGTTTTCTTCATCCATTTGTCAGTGGATGGACACTTCGGTGGTTTCTGTTTCATGGTTATTATGAACAGTGCTGCAGTAAACATGGTATACATATGGTATACGTCCCAGGGATATCCTTACTGGAGTGAGGCAATATCTCACTGCAGTTTCACCTTGTATTTCCTAATGACTAGTGATGTTGAGCATTTTTTCTTGTACCTGTTGACCTTTTGTGTATCCTCCTTGGAGAAATGTCTGTTTGGATCTACTGCCCATGTTTTAATTGGATTATTTGTTATTGAATTGAGTTACTTACATATTCTGGATATTAACCCCTTGTCAGATGTATAGTTTGCAGATATTTTCTCCTATTCTGTGGGCTGTCACTTCACTCTGTTGATTGTTTTCTTTGCGGTGCCAGAATTCTTTCATTTGATAAAATCCCATTTGTCTACTTTTGTTTTTATTTCCTGTGCTTTGGCGATCTGATCTAGAAAATCCTTACCATTCCAATGTCCTGAAGTCCTTTCCAAATGTTTTCTTGTAATAGTTTCAAAGTTCCAGGTCTTGCATTTAGGTGTTTAGTCCATTTTGAGTTGTTTTTTGTACATGGTGAGAGATAGGGATATAGCTTCATTCTTCTGCATGTGCATATCTGATTTTCCCAGAACCTTTATTTAAAAAGCTATACTTTTTCCTGTTCTTAAAACCTTTGTCAAAGATAAGTTGACTGTATATGTGTAGGTTTACCTCTAGGTCTCTAATCTGCCTATGAATACCACCCTATTTTAAATACTGTAGCTCTGTAATATATTTTAAAGTAAAAAATATGCCCCTTGCTTTGCATTCTCTGCTCAAGATCACTTTGGCTATTTGGGATGTTTTGTGGTTCCATACAAATTTCAGTAGTCTTTGTTCTAGTTCTGTGAAAATATCATGGGATTTTTGATAAGGACTGCATTGAATCTATAAATCACTTTGGGTAGTATGTACATTTTAATGATATTGATTCTTCCAATCCAGGAACATGAGATGTCTTTCCATTTCTTTGTGTCCTCTTCAATTTCTGTCATCAATCACTAAAAATTTTCATTGCAAAGATCTTCCATTTCTTTCATTAAGTTTATTCTCAGGTTTTTTTTTCTCTGCTTGTTTTCAGTAGCTGTTGGAAATGGAATTGCTTTCTTGATTTCTTTTTCAGATGATTCACTGCTGGTGTACAACAATGCTACTGGTTTTTGTATGTCGACTTTCAATTCTGCAACTTCGCCAAATGTATTAGTTCTAACAGCTATTTGATAGAATATTTGGGGTCTTCTTTATAAAAGTCATGTAATCTATACACAATGACAATATGACTTCCTCTTTTTTAATGTGGATGCCCTATATTTCTTTCTCTTGCCTAATTGCTCTCGCTAGGACCTCCAGTACTAAGTTGAATTAAAAAAACAGAGGAGGGAGTGAAAATGGGCTTCCTTGTTCCAAATCTTAGAAAGACTTCAACTTTCCCCCATTCAATATGATCTCAGCTGTTGTCTTGTTCTATACGGTCTTTATTATGTTGAGGTATTTTCCTTTTATGCCTAATTTTGTCAGAGTTTTTGTCATGAAGGAAGTTGAATTTTATCAAATGCCTTTTCTGCATCTATTGAGACAATCGTGGTTTTTGTCCTTCATTCTATTGATGTGGTGCATCATATTCACTGATTCATGCATGTTAAATCACCCTTGCATCCCTAGGATGAATCCCATCTGACCATAGAGAACAATCCTTTTAGTGTGCTGTGGGATTCAACTTGCTAGTACTTTGTCGAGGATTTTTGCATCTATGTTTGTCAATGGTATTGGCTGGTAGCTTTCTTTCTCACTGTGTTTTTGTCTGGTTTTGATATCAAGGTAATGCTGGCCTCACAGAATGAATTTAGAAGAAATCCCTCCTCTTTTATTTTTAAAATAACTTAAGTATTGGTGCTAATTCTTAAAAATTTTGGTAGAATTCAGCAGTGAATCCCCCTGGTCTGGGCTTTCCTTTGCTGGGAGATTTTTTAAATTATTGATTCAATCTCATTAGTCATTATCAGCCTGCTTAGGTATTCCACTTATTCATGATTCAATCGTGGTAAGGTATATGTGTCCAATAATTTGTCCATTTCTTTTAGTTTATCAAATTTATTGCCATATAATTATTCATAGTAATCTCTAACAATCCTTTGTATTACTGTGGTATCAGTCATAATGTCGCCATTTTCATCTCTTATTCAGTGTATATGAATCCTCTTTTTTTCCTTAGTTAGTCTAATTAAGGGATTATTAATTTTGCTTATCTTTTGAAAGAACCAGCTCATTACATTTTTTATTATTGATATAGTCTCTGCCATTTATTTGTTCAAAAAGTTGTATTATTTCTTTCCTTCTCCCAATTTTGGGTTTGATTTGTTCTTTTCTAGTTCTTTGAGGTACAGTGATAAATTGTTTATTTGAGATATTTGGGTTTTTTTCATTTATTGGTTGCTATAAAATGTCCTTTTGTGCTGCTTTTGCTGTATCCTATAGGTTTTGTCATAATGTGTTTCTATTTTCATTCAAGAAATTTTAAAATTTCCTCCTTGATTTCTTCCTAGACCAATTGATTGAGAGTAAGTTGCTCAATTTCCATGTATTTATATAGTTTCCAAAGTTTTTCTTGTTATTGATTTCTAGTTTGATTGCACTGCAGTCAGAGAAGATACATAATATGATTTCTATTCCTTTGGACTTGTTGGCACTTGTTTTGTGATGAACCATATGATCTGTTCCGGAAAGTGTTCCATGTGCTATACAGAAGACTGTATATTCTGCAGCTGTTGGATATTAGGTCCAGTTGATTTAGGGTACAATTTCAATTTTCTGTTTCACTGCTGATTTTATGCATAGATGACCTGCCCATTTCTGAGAGTTAAGTGTTAAAATCCCTTGCTATTATTGTCTTGGAGTTTATCTCTCCATTTAGGTCTACGAAGATCTGCTTTATGTATTTGAGTGCTCCAACACTGGGTGCATATATATTTACAAGTGTTATTTTCTCTTGTTGGATTGAATATTTTATCATTATATAATGACTTTCCCAGGCTCTCTTCACTGCTCTTTATTTAAAATCTATTTTATTTGATAGAAATGTGACTTCTTTCTTTCGGGTTCCATTTGCATGGAATATCTTGTTCCATCCTTTCACTTTCAGTCTATGGGTGTTCTTAGAGGTGAAGTGAGTTTTTTCTAAGCAGCATATAGTTAAGTCTTGTTTTTTTATTATTATTATTCATTATTATTCTTTTTTGACAGGCAGAGTGGACAGTGAGAGAGAGAGACAGAGAGAAAGGTCTTCCTTTTGCGTTGGTTCACCCCCCAATGGCCGCTGTGGCCGGCGCGCTGCAGCCGGCACACTGTGTTGATCCAAAGCCAGGAGCCAGGTGCTTCTCCTGATCTCCTCTGCGGGTGCAGGGCCCAAGCACTTGGGCCATCCTCCACTGCACTCCCAGGTCACAGCAGAGAGCTGGACTGGAAGAGGAGCAACCGGGACAGAATCCGGTGCCCCGACCGGGACTAGAACCCCGTGTGCCGGCGCCACAGGTGGAGGATTAGCCTAGTGAGCCGCGGCGCTGGCCAAGTCCTGTTTTTTTTTTTTTTTTAATCCTTTCTGTCACTCTTTTTTAATTGGAGAATTTAGTCAACTGACATTTAAGGTAATTGTTAATAGTTATGGCCTTACTACTGCCATTTTAATACTTGTTTTGTTATTGTCACTCCTTTCTTTCTTTGTCTATTACCATATTCACAGATGGTTAAGAGATCTTCTCTAGTGGTGCATTTCGAGTCCTTGTTTTTTTTTTTGGGTTTTTTTTTTTTTTAGTTTTTAGTTTTTGCTATGTCTGATGTAGGTTCTTGTATTGTGGCTACCAAGAGACCTATAAAGCTTCTTCTAGCTATAATGTGGTGTCTTGAACTGATAAATCTTAACACTGATTATAAAAATAAAAAAAAGGGCCGGCGCCGTGGCTTAACAGGCTAATCCTTCGCCTTGTGGCACCAGCACACCGGGTTCTAGTCCCAGTCGGGGCGCCGGATTCTGTCCCGGTTGCCCCTCTTCCAGGCCAGCTCTCTGCAAAGGCCTGGGAAGGCAGTGGAGGATGGCCCAAGTGCTTGGGCCCTGCAACCGCATAGGAGACCAGGAGAAGCACCTGGCTCCTGGCTTCGGATCAGCGCCGGCCACAGCAGCCATTGGAGGGTGAACCAATGGCAAAAAGGAAGACCTTTCTCTCTGTCTCTCTCTCTCACTATACACTCTGCCTGTCAAAAAAAAAATAAAAAATAAAAAAGAGATAAACAGAAAACAAAGAGATCCTAATAAAGAATTCTACATTTGTACTCCATTCATCCCATTTTGAATTTTTGATGTTGCACTTGATCTCCTTCAGTATTTCCTGTTTCTTAATAAACATTAAGAAAACTAAAACTAAAACTTAAAACTAAGGTGGCACTTATAATTTTTAACTCTTCACAGTAAATATAAATAGTTTTCACATGTTTAAATATTACAGCATTCTAAATTTGTGTGTATAGTTACTTTTTTTAAAAAAAAAAAAAGATTTATTTATTTATTTGAAAGGCAGAATTACAGAGAGGCAGAGACACAGAGAGAGAAAAGGTCTTCCCTCTGCTGGTTCACTCCCCGAATGGCCCCAGTGGCTGGAGCTAGGCCAATCCAAAACCAGGAGCTTCTTCTGAATCTCCCATACTGGAGCAGGGGCCCAGGGACTTGGGCCATCTTCTACTGCTTTCCCAGGCCATGGCAGAGAACTGGATCGGAAATGAAGCAGCAAGGACTCGAACCAGCGCCCATATGGGACTCCGGCACTGTAGGCAATGGCTTTACTCACTATGCCACAGTGCCAGTCCCATGTATAGTTACTCTCACCAGTGAGTTTTCTACCTTCGGATATTTTTTTTCTTACTTGCTGGTGCCTATTTCTTTCAGTTTAGAGAACTCTCCTTAGCATTTCATATAACATAGGTCCAGTAGTGATAAATTCTGTCAGACTTTGGGAACGTCTTTATCTCTCCCTCATACCTGAAAGATAGCTTCGGTGTATTCTCATACCTAAAGGATAGCTTTGAAAGTATTCTTGGCTGGCATTTATTTTCCTTCAGTACCATACAAGTGCCATCCCACTCTCCTCTGGCCTGTATGGCTTCCGCTGAGAAGTCTGCAGGAAGGTGAATTGGGATCACTGTTGTGTTCTTTGTTTCTTTCCTCTTGCAGTTTTTAAGACTCTTCTAGTTAAGCTTGGAGAGCTTGACTATAATATGTCTTGGGGTAGACATGGTTGGATGAATCTGGGCGACTTTTGAACTTACTTGCACCTGGATAGTTGTATGTTTCTCTAAGTGTGAGAAGTTTTCTGTCCCTATCCTTTTAATATGCTTTCTACCCATTCGGCTTTCTCAAATACAATAACCTGAATATTTGCTCTTTTCATGTTATCACATATTTTCCATAAGCTTTCTTCATTTTTCTCCTCCAACGGTGTATTTTCAAATAGCCTGTCTTTGAGTTCACTGATTATTCATTCTGCTTTTTCTATTCTATTCTGTGTGATGCCTTCTATCACATGTTTAATGTCACCTACTGTGCTTTCCGTTTGGAGCATCTCTGCCTGATTTTAATTCCATCTCTATCAAATCTGTTAGAATACTGAATCATTTCCCTGCCTTCTCTTGAATTCCATTGAGTTTCCTTAAAACGGCTATTTTGAAATCTTCCTCTGAGCATTTAGAAATTTCAGTGCCAAAGCAATTGGTTTCCGGCACCTTATTTGCCGTGTGGGTGAGGTTATGGTTCTGAGAAGTTCTTGGTGCTGTTGGTGTACTGCATCGCCTGTGCAGTGAAAAACTAGTCACAGTAACCTGGCTTTCTTTGTGGCTGTGCTTCTAGAAGTTCTAAGCCATCTGTTGACCTTTTTCTGAGCCTACGGATACTTCTGCTGTCTCAGCACTAGGTAGCACCGTAAAGTCAGAGTTGGCCCCAGGTCCACTGTTGAAATGTTTTTACTCCCCAAACCCAAATTTGTCCCAAACGTGCAGTTGAAGTGCTACCCAGTATGAATTGGAGAAGTGCCTGAAAAGGGGTATTCCATCCCGACAAGCCTCTTCCTGGGCCTGTGGTAGGCTGATGGTAGGTTCAAACTCCTTGTCCTGTGTCCATGAATGCCATGCCGCTAGATCACGTCCAGAGTTCTCAGCCCCACTAAGGTCAATGCAGCCTAGGAGTAGAACCAAAGCTCACCTTCCTAGCGTCCGGGCTGCGGTGGGCTGACTGCATGATGCTGCGCCTAACCAGCCTCTGGTGATGGCGACTGGAGTACAAGACGGCTCAACTGGGACCACAGACCTCTTCTGGGCACTGAAACGGGTCCAGAGGCTCCAGCTGCAGACACTGGCCTGGGGACGGAGGCCGTTACAGTCTTCATCAGCCTGAGACTGAATCCCAAAACTCTGCTGTGATTCCTTGCTGTCTGCCCAAGGATGTAAGAGGGGTAAAAGAGGCACCCCTTCAGCTATTTCGGCAGGCCCTGGGTGGGTCACACCTGAGCTTCACAGTCACAGGTCCTGAGCAACCTTGAGGGTGCACACCAGGCCTGTAAGAGGCTAGTAGTGATACACACCAAAACAAGTCTGCCTCACCAGGGCACAGATCTTCACCTTGTGATGGGGCAGGTCCAGACTCAGTGCTGTTTGCATGGCAGCCCTCTGGCCACCCAGACTGGCCCCAGGCTGGTCACACCTGGATCCCCTAATCATGGGTCCCTACAAAGCACCAGGGTTGGCCAAGGCCACCCGAGGCCAGCAGTGACAGCCACCAAAATGAGCCTGACTCCACAGAGCGCACGCAGGTCTCTGCCCAGTGCCAGGCACGTCTGTGAGCGCAGGTAGCCAAGGGCTCGAGGCCTTAGGGTTTTATCAGGTACTGGGTCTCTCGGTGAGGCAGGCCCAGCCGAGCTCCGTGCTGCAGTCCTAAGCTGCCTCTCCCAGCCTCTCTGCGCGCCTGGAGTTCCGCCTTCTGCCCGTGGCTGGGGAAGGGTGGCAGAGGCCGCCAGGCTGTGGAGACGTCAAACATTCACTCCACAGATGGGGGCTGAGGGCCGGGCCGGGGTGCTCAGTGGGCCTGGCCCTGGGGTTCAGGCCGCTCTCCCGGCGCCCTGGGCTGAGAGCGGGCTGGCGCGGGCACCTCTGTGCTTCCTGCTTTCTTCAATGCCACTTTTCTTAGGACTGCAACAAGGTAAGGCGCTGTGCTCTCTCACCTGGCTTCGGAAGCGCCGGGGAAGGTGGCGTGGTGGGTATACGACACTGTCATTTAGCGCTGGCTGTAAAGGATGGGCCTTCAAGGTGATGGACTTATGCATTTAAAGAAAAACACTGAGAAACACCGGAGTGATGGAATCAACTGAAATGAAGCAGTGGGAGATGGTTAGGAAGATAGTAATTTATTCTCATAGAAAGCAATCAATGGATGCTAAGGCAGAGAGACTCATCTATATTAAAGACAAGACATACAGGTATAGAGCATGACTGGGGGGAAATGCAAACCTTCCCAGTTATCAGAAGAAATACGTACAGAAAAATCAAACAAGTCAAACAGAATATAGGGTGAAAGATTTTTATAAAAATGAAGTAGCAAGGAAGCCAGAAAGTATAACGTAAAACTTGATTTAAAAAGAAAAAAATAGCCAAGACCAACCGTGTCTGTCATATTAATTTATGTGAATTTTACCTACTAAAAATATTTACTCTCAGACTGGATAAAAAAAAAAATCTCAGATTTCTTCTATAGCTTAAAACACAATTACTTAGGGAGGCTGAACACAAACAAATGGGAAAAGGCATAACATGCAAAAGAAATCAAGGAGCACACGTTTAGTGCTGTCAAGATTGAATCAGGGCTGGGAGGAGGGAAGCAGAGCACTGAACTAGGGGAAAGGAAACTTCGTAACGATGAGGAGTGCCACTTCCAATGGGCTTCTGACTGTCCAGAATTCACGCTTCAAATAGCCTCACAGCAACATCCTTAAAGCAGGATCTGCAAGAAGACATAGAAGCGTATTAGTAATCAGAGACCCCAGTTAGCCAACCAGGCCATGACAGAAGTAAATGACAATGTTAGGGAAAGAGGGGCCAAAGTCTAATTCATAAAGTTTTTCTAATATATGCGGTTACTTCAAAAATTTATGAAAAAAATAAAAGACAAGTTTATGTGTGTGCAAAAATATTGTGAATCCATGCATGGTTTTTTCACCATATACATTTTCCACAGACTTTTTACCCTTCCTATGTATGGATTTCTTTAGTAAAAGGTTTATATGATCTGAAGAGAAACTAGAGTATGCTACGTATGGATTTCAAAAATTTTGCACCAAAATAAATTTGTCTTTTAATTCTATTTTCCACAAGTTTTTGATGTACTTCCATATATTAACTCAATACCTTGAAACTAGAAAATGAAAACACTGTCGGCGCCGTGGCTCAACAGGCTAATCCTCCGCCTTGCAGCGCCGGCACACCGGGTTCTAGTCCCGGTCGGGGCACCGGATTCTGTCCCGGTTGCCCCTCTTCCAGGCCAGCTCTCTGCTGTGGCCAGGGAGTGCAGCGGAGGATGGCCCAAGTGCTTGGGCCCCTGCACCCCATGGGAGACCAGGATAAGTACCTGGCTCCTGCCTTTGGATCAGTGTGGTGCGCCGGCAGCCGCGGCGGCCATTAAAGGGTGAACCAACGGCAAAGGAAGACCTTTCTCTCTGTCTCTCTCTCTCACTATCCACTCTGCCTGTCAAAAAATAAAATAAAATAAAAAAGAAATTCTATTAAGAAAATGAAAACACTGAAAATTTCAGACTAAGAAAAAATTGCCTCAATATACTCCAGAAAGTAAAAACTATTCCAAAAAGCATTCCGGGAATATAATGTAATAAAAGCAGAAATTTGAAATAAAATCTTTTTCACTCAGAAATTTTTACTCATTTTCCTTTTATCTATTTATTTATCTGTTTGAAAGGCAAAGTTACAGAGAGAGGGAAAGAAAGAACAGAGTGACAGAGAGAGAAAGAGAGACAGAGTGACAGAGAGAAGAGAGAGAGAACTTCCACCCCCTGGTTCACTCCCCAAATGGCCACAACAGCCAGAGCTGGGCCAGACTGAACGTAGTAGCATCCTCCAGGTCTCCCATGTAGGTGCAGGGGCCCAAGCACTTAGGCCATCTTCCACTGTCTTCCTGGGCACATTAGCAGGGAGCTGGATCAGAAGTGGAACAGCTGGGATGTAGGTGTGACAGGCAGCAGCTTAACCCAGTAAGCCATAATGCAGGCTCCTGCTCATTCTTTTAAATAGCTCTTGAAATTAAAAAAAAAAAAAAGTCAAAACTGAAATTGGAAAATACCTTTAAAAGAATCCTAATGAAAATGATATATGTTAAAATGTATGCTGAAAGAGTAAACATGGGGGCTGGCAGTGTGGCATAGCAGGTAAATCTACTGCCTGAGACACGGGCATCACATATGGGCGTCGATTTGTGTCCCAGCTGCTCCACTTCCCATCCAGCTCCCTGACAATGCACCTGGGAACGCAGCAGATGATGGCTCAAGTATCGGGCCCCTGACACCCATGTGGGAGACCCAGATGGAGTTCCTGGCTCCTGGCTTCAGCCTGGCCCAGTGCTAGCTGTTTTGACCATCTGGGGAGTGAACCAGCAGATAGAAGATCTCTCTATCTGTGTCTGTTCCTCCCTGTCTCTTTAACTCCGACTCTCAAAGTAAATAAATAAATCTTTTGTTTAAAAAAAGAGTAAACATGAAGTAAATGAAAATAAATTAACCTATTCAAAAAGTTAGAAAAAAGGGTCAGTGTTGTGGTGTAGTGGGTTGAGCCACTGCTTGCGATGCCATCATCCCATATTAAAGTGCCAGAATGAGTCTCAGCTGCTCCACTGTCAATCCAGCTTCCTACTAATGTGCCTGGGATGCAGCAGGTGATGGCCCAAGTACATGGGCCCCTGCCACCTACCTGGGAGACTAGGACAGAGTTCCTGGCTCCTGGCTTCAGCCTGGACCAGACCTGGATGTTGCAGCCATCTGGGGCATGAACCAGCAGATGAAAGATCTCTCTCTGTTACTCTGCCTTTCAAATAAATAAATCTGTTAAAAAGTTAGAAAAAAGGCAATAAACTCAAGGAAAACAGAAATAAGGCAATAATTATTTGAAAGAATACAATGAATTAAATAATTGTAGAATAAATAATATATATGTATATAGAAAAGCTGATTCTACTTTTTAAAACCTAATCAAATAGATTCACCGTTAGCTAACCATATTGAACCAAAGACAAACAACAGATATACTCCAAATAAAGAACTGTAATGGGAAAATAGCCATGAAGCTGATAAAATTTAGGGCATCATGTAACTTAATCTTTATAGAAAATAATGTGAGAACCTGGATAAAGGGGAAAATTTGCAGGAAAATAAAAACTGCTAAAATCAACCAGAATAAAGTTAGAGAACCTCACAGATCAATTTGTATAGAAAACTAAGGATGGTTGTCCAAGCACTACTCCTGCTCTGATCAACCCCAAGTAGTAGCACAGTATCCTAACCTTTAAGAAACAGGTGATTTTAATGCTCTATAAATTCCTTCAGAATAAACAAAAAGAAAAAAATCTTACAATTCTTTTTTATGACAAAGTTCAAAAAGAAAATACATATGCTCATATAAAAACCACAGTAACAGTTAATAGGCAAACACTATAAGCCTTCTCATTAAAGTCAAGATCAAGGCCAGAACATTGAGTTTCACCACTATTATTTAACATTGTTCCACACGTGTGAGAACCAGAAAGGAGAAGGTAAAAATTTTCATCCTTTTCAGTTGATATGTTTGCTTGGAAAAGCCAAAATAATTGACTAAAAATATTACAAACCATAAGAAAGTATATTAAGCTGACTGTTTTTTTAAAAAAAATACTGTACACACACACACACACACAACCACCAGTTGAAAGATATAATGAAAGACAAAAATATACTTAGAATAGCAACAGAAGAAGATAAGATGCATAAAATTAAAACGAAATAAAAAAATAGGAAATGTAGGAAGGAAAAAACCAGAAACACTATTAAGTACCAATGGAAGACTTGGATATGAAGATCCAATATACAAAATAAACCAAACTCCTGGCCGGCGCAGTGGCTCAATAGGCTAATCTTCCGCCTAGTGGCACCGGCACACCGGGTTCTAGTCCCGGTCGGGGCACCGGATTCTGTCCCGGTTGCTCCTCTTCCAGGCCAGCTCTCTGCTGTGGCCAGGGAGTGCAGTGGAGGATGGCCCAAGTGCTTGGGCCCTGCACCCCATGGGAGACCAGGAGAAGCACCTGTCTCCTGCCATCGGATCAGCGCGGTGCGCCGGCCGCAGCGTGCCTACCGCGGCGGCCACTGGGGGGTGAACCAACGGCAAAAGGAAGACCTTTCTCTCTGTCTCTCTCTCACTGTCCACTCTGCCTGTCAAAAAAAAAAAAAAAAAAAAAAAAACTCCTTTGTGTTAATATACAGATTTAGTGTAACTCTCCCTCCACAATAACAACAAGCGTTATAATTTTTTTTTTTGCTTTACTTTTGCTTTATTTGGTATTTTGTGAGGAGAAACTAAAAATATAATTCTGGGGGCCAGCATTATGGTTAAGCTTGCAGGTTAAGCTGCCACCTGCAATGCCGGCATCCCATTTGGATGCTGGTTCTTGTCCTGGCTGTTCCACTTTCAATCCATCTCCCTGCTAATGGCCTGGGAAAGCTGCAGAGAATGGCCTAAGTGCTTGGGCCCCAGCTACCCATGTGGAAAACACAGATTAAATTCCTGGCTCCTATCTTCAGCCTGGCCCAGCTCCACGCCATTGCAGCTATTTGGGGAGTGAACCAACAGGTGGAAAATCTCTCAACTTTTCTCTCTGTAACTCTGCCTTTCAAATAAATAAATACTTTAAGTATATGTATAAATAATTCTGAAATAAATAACACTCTAGAAATAAATAAGCAAGAATAACTAGAAAATATAGTTTTTACTTTGTTTTTTAATTTTTTGAAAACATTTTCTTTATTTACTAGAAAGGTAGTTATATAGAGAGGGAGAGACAGAGAAAGAAACAGATCTCCATCTACTGGCTCATTCCCTAAATGATTGCAATAGTTGGGGCTGGGCCTGGGCCAGGCAGAAGCTAGGAGCCTGGAGTTTCTTCCAAGTCTCCCACATTGGTGACAGGGTCCCAAGTACATGGGCCATCTTCAGTTGCTTTCCTAGGTGCGTTACAGGGAGCTAGACCAGAAGTGGAGCTTCTGGGACTCGAACCAATGCTCATTTGGGATGATGGTGTCACAGGCAGCACCTGAACCCAATGTACCACAATGCCAGCCCCCCCAAAATATTTTTTCAATAAGAATTGTGGTTGATAGAAGCAAGAGTAGTCTTAACAGATATTAAAAAATACAAGGTAACAAGCAAAATTCTTTTTATTTTTTAAGATTTATTTATTTGAAAGGCAGAATTCCAGAGAGGGAGAGGCAGAGTCAGAGAGAGAGAAGTCTTCTTCCATCTGCCGGTCCACTGCACAAACAGCAGCAACAGCCAGAGTTGCGCTGATCCGAAGCCAGGAGCCAGGAGCTTCTCCTGGTCTCCCACGCGGGTGCAGGGGCCCAAGCACTTGGGCCATCCTCCACTGCCTTCCCAGGCCACAGCAGAGAGCTGGATCGAAAGTGGGAGACCCAGAAGAAGATCCCAGCTCCTGGCTTCGGATCGGTCCCAGCTCTGGCCGTTGCGGATGGAAGACTTCTCTCTCTCTCTCTCTCTCTCTCTCTCTGCCTCTGTAACTCTTCCTTTCAAATAAATAAATCAATCTTTAAAAACAAAGAAACAGGCCGGCGCCGTGGCTTAACAGGCTAATCCTCCACCTTGCGGTGCCGGCACACCGGGTTCTAGTCCCGGTTGGGGCACCGGATTCTATCCCGGTTGCCGCTCTTCCAGGCCAGCTCTCTGCTGTGGCCCGGGAAGGCAGTGGAGGATGGCCCAAGTGCTTGGGCCCTGCACCCGCATGGGAGACCAGGAGAAGCACCTGGCTCCTGGCTTCGGATCAGTGAGATGTGCCGGCCGCGGCGGCCATTGGAGGGTGAACCAACGGCAAAAAGGAAGACCTTTCTCTCTGTCTCTCTCTCACTATCCACTCTGCCTGTCAAAAAAAAAAAAAACATACAGAAAACACCTTGATACATGACATGCAAAGGTGAACAAATGAATGGAACAACTGAGACCCAAAGACACACAGTTTTAAATGGGTGGAAAATAGAGCTTTTGGTTGTTTATTATTATTATTTTATTTATTAATTTCATTTTATCTGAAAGATAGGCAGGGACTCTGTGTGTGTATGTACGTTATGTGTTAGAGAGCGAGAGACAGAGAGAGAGAGATTGAGAGAGAGAGAGAGAGAGCGAGCTTTCATTCATAGTTTATTTCCCAAATCCCTATAAAAGCTGAGACTAGGCCAGGCTAGAGCCAGGAGCCCGAAACTCAATCTGAGTCTTGTCATGGGTGGCAGGGACCAAGAGCTTGATTCATCGCCCATTGCCTCCCAAGGATGTTCATCAGCAGGACTTTGGAATTAGAAGTGGAGCCCAGAATTGAACGAGGTACTCTGGCAGGGGAAGCTGGCAACCCAAGCAGCGTCTTAACTACCATGCCAAATCCCTCCCCAAAGATAGTTTTTAAAGTGGCATTTAGACAACTGGATAGCCATCTGAGGGGGAAACAAGTCGGATCCCTATCGCACCTTGCTCCAGAGCCAACTCAAGATCAACGTTTTACTTTTTTTTTTTTTTTTTTACAAAATAAAACCATACAATTTTAGAAATAATGGAAGCACTTTACAAATTACTCTAGAGGGGCCGGTGCTGTGGCGTTGCAGGTGAGGCCACCACCTGTGGGCACCAGTTGGAGACCCAGCTGCTCCACTTCCAATCCAGCTCTGTGCTAATACACCTGGCGAGGCAGTGGAAGCTGGCCCAAGTGCTCCCGTGTGGGAGACCTGCAGGAGGCTCCTGTCTCCTGGCTTCAGATCTTTCTAGTGCCAGCAATTGTGGCCATTTGGGAAGTGAGCCAGTGGTTAGAAGATCTCTCCGTGTCTCTGCCTTTTTCTCTCTCTGTAACTTAGCTTTTCAAATAAAATAAATAATCTTTTTAAAAAAGTATAATGTTAGAATAGGGTAAACCTTTGTTGCGCTGATCCAAAACCTAGAGCTACCAAAAAAATTAATTTCACTATACAGAAATAAAATTTGCCTGGCACAGGACTGGTGGGACAGGGAACAGCATAGATAAAATCACAAAATCGGCCTTTTGGCTAAGATCAAGTGTAAAATCAGTAAGCAAATGACAAACTGGGAAAATTTTTTGAAAACAGCTTAACAAGTGGTTAATTCTTTTAAAATTTTTATTTACTTACTTACTTATTTTATTTGAAAGGGAGAGAGGCAGAGACAGGTCTTCCAACTACTTGTTCACTCCCCGAATGCAAGCAACAGCCAGACCCAGAAACTGGAAGTGAATCAAGGTCTCCCATATGGGTGGCAGGGACCCAGCTCCTTGAGCCACCCCCTGTGGCCTCCCAGGGTGTGTATCAGCAGGAAGCTGGAGTCAGGAGCAGGGACTCAAACCCAGACACTCCGGTATAGGATGCAGCCATCCCAAGTGGCTTCTGAACCACTCTGCCAGTTGCCTGCCCCACACAGTAATACATTGTTTAAAGACTGATTTATTTGAAAGAGTTTCAGAGACAGGGGGAGAGACAGAGAGAGAGAGTTTTTCCATCCACCAGTTAACTGCCCAGATGGCAACAATGGCCAGGGATGGGCCAGGCCAAAGTGAGGAGCCAGGAGCTCCATCCAGGTCTCTCACCTGGATAGCAGGGGCCCAAACACTTGGGACATCTACTACTTTTCCATGGCCATTATCAGGGAGTTGGATCAGAAGTGGAACAGCCGGGGCTCAAACTAGCATCCGTATGGGATGCTGGCGTCACAGGTGGTGGCTTTACCTGCTATGCCACAAAGCCAGACCAAAAACAGTTAATTTTCTGAAAGGAGAAATAATATCTACAAATCCATGAGCAATTTGGCAAAGAGTACAAACAGATGTTCACCTAAGAGGGCTTCTAAACTCCAGAAAAGATGGTCAACCTCACCCATAATAAGAGAAAGATTAACCTTATATGATACGATTTTCTACCTAACAGATGATCAAATACCAAAACACTCAATATCCTTGTGCAGGAAAAAATGTGGGGACCCAGGTTTTCTCTGTTCTGGAAGGAGCATGATTTGATATGACTTCAGGGTTGTTGCTTCCAGCTGGATGTTTGGTCCTGAGCAAGTGTCTTACTGAGTCTCCACAACACATCTCTTGGGAGTATGTTGAGACTAAAAGGAATGGCACATGCCAGCTACACAGTGCATACTGATGCCCTTCCCAGCTTGGTCACTGCCCTTTCTGACTCAGAATGCTCCATGCTCCACTAAGGCGGTTCAAAGGCTCGGACTTCTGGGAGATGGGATGTTCCTCCCACAGCTAGAGGAGGGACCTGGTATAGCCCAGAGACCCAGCGTGCCTGAGGGAGGCAGAGGCCCAGTCCCTCCACATCCAAGCCCAGCCCACACCTCCCCAGCAAGCCTCAGCCCAGGCTGGCCAACTGGTGAGGGTGCAGATAAGAATTCGAGGGACTTTGTTCCAACAGCCACTTGCACCAGACACACATGCAAACAGGAACAGTGCAGCCAGCCCATCAGAGTCCCTCACTGCCTCACTGGCCAGCCCCACCATCACCCCCTAGCCCCATGAACCAGAGCCTGATGGAAATGTCTGATGCCTTCTCAGGTGGTGGTGGATGCTGGGAGTCAGTCAGGGAGGGAAATTCTGGGAGACTGAATTCTAGCAGAGCTGAATTCACACAGCACAAACCCCCAGGGCTGGCTTAGGACGGTGTCATCCAGGTAAGCACTTTCCCCTTGTGTGTCGTGATCTATGCACTCCCGCACCAGCTGGGTTAGGGAGTCTGCCAGGAGGAGGGAGGGGCTGAGCCAGAAACACCACGGAAGCTAAGCCCACCTTCTGCTCCAAGGCAGACAACCAACCATGCTCATCTGCCTTAATACTCAGCCAGACATAAGGTGTTAGTCACAGCACCACCAAAAAACATAAAGTATCTGGGAAATGACCCACCCAAATGCAAGGAAGCTTTGTGAATACAAACTAGACGCCATTAAAAGGTAAAACATAAGACCTCAATTAATAGAGAAAATTATCCCCAAATGAATCTATAAACTCCATACAATTCTAAATAAAATTCTAGCATGGTTTCTACAATTAGTTTTTCATTTATTATGAATGAATCTGGATTTTTTTTTTATTCTCTTAGTTATTTAGTCATTCCAATTTCCTCCTTGGAGAATTGCCTATTCCCAGGATTGCATTCTTTCTTAAGAGTGTTACTAAGTTTTTTGAGTCGATGAACACTTTATGTATTAGAGTTATAAGCTTTTTCCTGTCATGTTTATTAAAAAAAAAAAAAGTCTTCAGTTAAGGTGTCCGTATCTCCTGTAAGAGGACCTGGGCTTGAATCCTGGCTCTGGCACCTGACTCCAACTTGCTGCTCATGTTCACCAGGGGATGACTCAAGTAACTGGGTTCCTGCTGCCCACATGGGAAACCTGAATTGTGATTCCAGCTCCCAGCTTTGGTCCCAGCCCAGTTTGAGCTGTTGCAAGCATCTGGGGAATTAACCAGCAGGTGAGAGCTCTCTTTATGTCTGTTTCTCTCTCTCTCTCTCTCTCTCTGTCTCTTCTCTTTCTGTCTCTCACACTCTTCTTTTCGGAAGGAAGGAAGGAAGGAAGGAAGGAAGGAAGGGGAAGAGGAAGAGGAAGAGGAAGAGGAAGAGGAAGAGGGAGGGAGGGAGAGAGGGAGAGAGGAAGCCAGGCAGGCAAGCAGGCAGGCTGGCCGGCCTCCAGGTTTATTCTGCTTATATGGTTTGGGCATTTAGGAGTTTTGCTTTTGTATGTAGTTAAGCCCATCAGGTTATGTGTGTATGATGTCCACCATTACTTTTAAGGTTAGAAACTGGAGTCAGATATTTCTCCTGCTTTTCTGTGATCTACTGTGTACAGTTACCTTATTTATCTTATTTATATGAAGTGTATTCTTTTATGATATAAAATGGGTTATCTGAATAAATTCTCCTTCTCTTGCCCCACTCCACTCCCAATAGCTATTCAGTTTTTCCCAGCACCTTTTAATTTGTAACAAAGTGGGTAACTGTATGCTGGTAATAGCTGCCATCCAAAGAATTTTGCCTAGGGGACAACCGTCATTGGAAGATTTCTAGAGAAATGTGGAGTGAAAGGAGAACGCTCTGGAGGTCCAAACAGCAGTGGCACCAAAACTTCAGGTGAGTACTGGTGCCACTAGGGACACCTGCATCCCATATCGGATTGCTCTGGTTCAAGTCCTGCCTCTGCTTCTGATCCGGCTCCCTGCTAATGCACCTGGGAGGCAGCAGGTGATGGCTCAACTACTTGGCTTCCTGCCACCCATGTGGGCGAGCTGGCGGGAGTTCCCCGCCCCTGGCTTCAGCCTGGCCCAGCACTAGCTGTTGTAGCCATTTGGGGAGTAAACCAGCAGCTGGGAGATGCCTGCTTCCACCTGCCCTGCCTGTCACTCTGCCTTTCAAATAAACACATTTTTGATTTTTTTTTTTTTTTTAAATCTCTGAATCAGACAGGAAGCCTCTCTGCATGAGATTAAGAAGGAATTCTGATTCCTATCAAAGGACTGTCAGAGAGAATGCAAATCAAGAAGTTGGGGGAAAGAGGAGCCAGAAAATGGCAAGAGCTGGAATGAGGACAGGGCTGGTGAGGCACGCGGAGATGTGGCACCACTCTGTGTTCTTTCAGAGGTGGAGCTGGCTGTGAAAACCACACCTCTCTGTATGCCAGCAGCGTAAACTCCTCCCTCCTCCATCACAGTCTTGCTCAAAACTGTTTGCCTGGGTGGATTTTTCCAGCTGGAATTTCCTAGAAAACTGACAAATTCTGAAATGGAAGAACAAAAGCCACCAGGAAACAAGTAACTTCCAAAAGAAGAACAAAGAGGAAGGGCACAGCCCCTGTAGCCATTGGAGATGGTGCAAGCGTAGCCTTGGCAATTGTGTTAGCTAGGATGGGCGAGAGAAACAAAACCCACTAGGCACACTCACTTACAAGAATGAGGTTCGTTGCCGGCTCACATTACGTGTCCATCATGGATGGCCTGAAGGGTCTGGGTGTCCTCACTCCAGGGCTCACTCGGCAGCACCTGCTCTCCAGGGAGCATGATAGGTTGTGGGAGCAGGGAAACGGGTTGTTGGCAAATGACACAGGGGCTCCAGAAGTCATGTGTGTCACCTATGCCCACACTCCACGTAGCCACATCTGACTCCACCTGGGCAGGGACGTGCAGTCCTACAATTTTCCTGAAAAGGGAAGAACTACTGTTAGTGACAGTTCTAACAATTAGCACAGTAAATTTTTAAAAAGGAAATGGTAGCGCTGGTCCTGGGACTGACAAACCAATATGACAGAAGAGAGAATCAGGTTGGGGGGGGGGGGGGGGAAGGGTGGAATATACAAGTGTATTTCAAAATGTGAGAAATGGAATTAAAAGACATGGCTATTTTGGTGCAAAAAAAGGAAATTCATGCAAAAAAAAAAAGAGGTCTTCGAAAAGTTGGTGGAAATTGCATATTATGAAAAGAAATGCCTAATCCTCCGCCTTGCGGCGCCGGCACACCGGGTTCTAGTCCTGGTCGGGGCACCGGATTCTGTCCCGGTTGCCCCTCTTCCAGGCCAGCTCTCTGCTGTGGCCAGGGAGTGCAGTGGAGGATGGCCCAAGTACTTGGGTCCTGCACCCCATGGGAGACCAGGAGAAGCACCTGGCTCCTGCCATTGGAACAGCGCGGTGCGCCGGCCGCAGCACGCCAGCCGCGGCGGCCATTGGAGGGTGAACCAACGGCAAAGGAAGACCTTTCTCTCTGTCTCTCTCTCTCACTGTGCACTCTGCCTGTCAAAAATGAAAAAAAAAAAAAAAGAAATGCAGGGACTGCAAATTTTGGCAGTAAACAAACTTCTTTTAATTCCATCTTCCATAAACTTTTGAAGTACTCTCCTCTGTGGGGGAGGGGGTGTGTGTATTCAGATTGGGTACATATACTGAAATCACAAAGCACCAGAGAAAAAGCCAGCTTCCTTAATGCATGATGGTGAGAAACTGGTTCATCATACAAATAAAAACACTTTAAATATCTCCTTCTTCTATAGAAAAACGTGAACTAACCCCAGAAGATGAAGGCCTGAAATGTGAAATGTAAAGCTATAAAGCTAATGGAGGAAAATGTAAAAAGAATTTCTTTGTGACCTTGGTGTGAGAAAAGTTCTTTAATAAGACCCCAAAAGGCACAAACTATAAGGCAAAAAAGAACCGATGCATTTGACTAGAATAAAATTGAGGATTTCTGTTCACAGAAGACACCATAGAGTTAACAGGCAGGTGACCAACTAGGAGATCTCACCACAATTAATAGAAAGAATATGTGTATGCTGCCAGCGCCGAGGCTCAACAGGCTAATCCTCTGCCTGCGGCGGCTGCACACCAGGTTCTAGTCCCGGTCGGGACGCCGGATTCTGTCCCGGTTGCCCCTCTTCCAGGCCAGCTCTCTGCTGTGGCCCGGGAGTGCAGTGGAGGATGGCCCAAGTGCTTGGGCCCTGCACCCCATGGGAGACCAGGAGAAGTACCTGGCTCCTGGCTTCGGATCAGCGCGATGCGCTGGCCACAGCGCGCCAGCTGTGGCGGCCATTGGAGGGTGAACCAACGGCAAAGGAAGACCTTTCTCTCTGTCTCTCTCTCACTGTCCACTCTGCCTGCCAAAAAATAAAAATAAAAAAATAAAAAATAAAAATAAAAAAAGAATATGTGTATGGCTAACATATATTAGCAATTCCTTCAAGCCAACAACAACAACAACAAAAAAAAGGCAAAGGAGGAAAGGCAAAAGATACATTCAGGTAATTCACACAAAGGGAAACCTGATCAAGTCTTTCCCCACAAAGAGATGGACAACCACAAAATCATGAGAGAAGTACACAAACCAGAGAAGTAGCCCTTTCAGCCCATCAGCCCAGCAACCATTAGAAAACCAGATAACACCAAGTGTTGGAAATGAGCTGGGGAGACAGATTTCTGCAGGTACAGTGGGCATAGGTCCACAACGCAACTCAGTGAAA
This sequence comes from Lepus europaeus, assembly GCF_033115175.1. Taxonomy (NCBI): domain Eukaryota; kingdom Metazoa; phylum Chordata; class Mammalia; order Lagomorpha; family Leporidae; genus Lepus; species Lepus europaeus. The sequence continues at coordinate 104,992,890 of NC_084833.1, forward strand.
CTGACGAGGGCCCAGCACACCCCCTCCTGGGTGTTGGCCTCAGATAATCCTCTGCAGAGACCCTGGAAGACATGTTTAAAATTGTTCATCACAGCCTAGAATTTGAGGCAACTCGGGTGTTCTGATTTTGATATTAGTTTGGATGCTAAATGTCTCCCAAAGGCCCAAGGACCCCAAAGTCTTTTGGTCATGGTATCAAGGGTGCAGTAAGAACTTAATGCAATTACGATGGTACCTTTTGGAGTTTATTGGGTTGAACTGTGTCATTAGGGTGCAGCCCTCAAAATTAAATCCTCCTCGTGGTTAAATCCTGGTGGTTTTAGATGCGATCAAACAGACACACAGAGTCCTTCTTGCTGTTGAATGCTCTGCCAGCAAGGACACCATCACCAGATCCCATGGAGTCACCCAATCTTGGACTGTGAACCTCCAAAACTGTGAGCCAGAATAAGCCTCTTTCCCTGATAAAGTTACTTGCCTCACGTATTTCACTATGGGGACGAAAAGCTGACTAACACATGGGGTGTCCGTCAATAAGAGAGTCAAAAGCTGTATTTATCGAGTGGATAAGTAGGCTGAAATGCAGCAGCCAGAAGCAGTCAGATCATGTATGTACGGCAGCATGAATTAAATTAAAAACTGACTTGAGTAGAAAATGATAGATTTTTGAAAATATATATGTTTTGGTTTATTTCTGAGATAGATATATAGGTTTAGTTATAGATATATAGTTAGTAGAAATAGCAAGGCAAGGATAGGAGTCAAGTTGAAAGAAACAAAATAAAACAAAGGAGACCCTTTATAAATGAGTGATGGCATATGCTAAATACTGTGGGATAGAATTAACTCAATTCGATGCATCTGACATCCGGTAACTAGGAAGAAAAGGAAGGCACCCACTCGGAATCACTAGATTGACTGAGAATGCCACTTCTCCTCCTATGCCCTTGGCCAAGACACAGCTCTGATCACATTTATACCCATTCCCAGAGATTTGGCTCCTGTTGGTCAACACGGCACTTCAGAGTTTACACTCCTCCCAAGTCCCTAATGGCAAGGAGCTGTACAGCAGTGACAAAACCACAGCTCACTGCAAGGGAGGTCGGGAAGATAATCTGAATCAAAAAGAAGAAGAGACATTTGTAACGGTCTGGGCTACATGGCCACATCCTGCTTCCACTTGGGCTACCCTCACTGTCTCCTTCCACATGCCCAGGTCTCTCTCTCCTACAAGATGATGGACATAGAGAGAGGGGTCATGTCTGTGTCCCCATTCCACCCCCATGCCTAGCCCATGTCTGACACACAGCACAGACTCAATAAATGTGGGATGGGGTCCGGCGTTGTGATGTAGAAGGTAAAGCCACCAGCTGTGACCCCAGCATCCCATATGGGTGCTGGTTTGTGTCCTGGCCGCTCCACTTCTGATCCAGCTCCCTGCTAAATGGCCTGGGAAGAGCAGCATTAGGTGGCACAGGTGTTTGTGTACCTGCACCCTTGTGAGAGACCCAGATGAAGTTCCTGGCTCCTGGCTTCGCCCTGTCTCACTGTGGTCATTGCAGAAATTTGGGGAGTGAACCAGCAGATGGAAGATCTCTCTCTTCTCTCCCTCTGTCTCTGCAACCCTGACTTTCAAATAAACGAATCTTCTAAAAAATTAATAAAAAGTAATTGTGTGTTGGTGGCAGGCTGGACAGGTCAAGTTTCTGAGCATGAGAGTGATTGACACAAATTAGGGCTCCAGAAGAGGAATCTCAGCCAGAGGGGAGGGTGGGTCAGTGTGGGAGAGGGGAACCTGGACAAAAGCTGGAACAAGGATGGCACACACACCCGCTGTGAAAGGCTTAGTGCACTGGGCTGCTTCCACCCACCACACCTCTGCCCTCCCACCCCTCGCCACACCCTATCCCCAGGGGGTGAAGTTGACACAGAGGTGATGGGCCAGACAGCAGGGGCAGGATCACCCGACACTCCATGGACTGGCCCAGAACTGTTTCGAGGTGGCATGGGGGGAGGAGTCATCTCGAATACCTCCTCAATCCTGGAAGTTCAGAGTGGATTGACCAAGGACAGATGAAGACTAAGACTGATGGATGCAGGGCTACGTGCTGCCCCCCACTCAAAGGGCCAGGGCAGGGCCGTGTCTGGGGACAGGGGAGCTGCCACCCTTTCTCTCTAGGCTCCTGCCCCTTCCTTGTGTCTTTTTCCTCTGCTTTATGCTTCATTCGTCTGCTTGGAGAAGACAATGTGCAACTGATGAAATGTTAGAGGTCCCTCCCCCCTCACATGTTGAAGTCCCTAACAGAGGGGAATAGGAGGTGGGTCTTTGGGAGGAGATCAGGTCATATATAGGGCAGAAATCAGGTCATACTTGGAGTTCCTGCCCTTATAAAAGAGACCCCAGAGGACTCTGTTGCTCCTTCTGCCATAGAAAACACAGCATGAAGATGGCTATCTATGAACCAGGAGGTAGATTCTAACCAGACGTTGAAGCTGCCAATCAGCATGATGTCCAGGGCTAGCAGCCTGAACAGAAGGAGACAGCACTGAATAGGGAGTCTGTTCTACGCAGGTCTGGGCCCTGGACAAGGCGCCACCTCCATTTTGATCTCAGTTCCTATATCTGTAGCATGAAGCTAGAGACCCTAAGACAAAATCTAAGTGCTGGGGTTCTGGGAGATAGTTTGCTCTATCCTGTGGCTTATTTGGCCCCCTTTCCCTGCTGTATTTACCCCCAAAGGAGATAGGGGCACACAAGTTATTCTAATGGTGGCATTTTACTCTGTGGCCAGTGCCATGCAGGAAAGGTTATAGTCTTCCCCATGTGACTGGTTGATTGGCCTTGGAAGGGTTGCCATCCCCAGTCTATCCCAATCACTCCATCCTTCCCCCTCCCTGCCCCCTTCCTGCATGAGAGCTAAACTCTCCAGACACCAGAGGCTGGGCACACAGGAGACCACAACCAGCAAGTCCCGACCTTGCTGTCCCAGACTCCAGCAATGGGGCAAACGCTGGCTTTGTTATGCCTGAGGCCCTGGAGGGACTTGGGGTGGTGTGGGTCTGTGTCAATCCTTCCATCCCTCAAAGCTGCAACCACAGCCACCTCCTAGTATCTGAGATTGCTGAGCCCCCACTCCTGGGAGCCCCCATTCCCAACCCCAGACTGACCTCTCCCGGCCAGACCCTGCAAAGCAGTTTGGAAAGAGAAAGGATGAGGCATCTTTGCGTGCTCACGGCTGTTGCACCGCCTGCCCCACAAAGAGAGGACAATGAGGAAATCAGAAGGAGTTAGCTGGTCCCCCACAACCCTGCAGCCTCCTGCCTCTCCCCCAGACTCCAGCTGCCGGCCTAAAAATCACAAAGCCTTTTCCCTCACAACCCAGAGGGAAAAAAAAAAAAAAAAAAGAGGAATGGGAAGGAAAGTGGAGAAGCAACAGCGAATTTCAAAAGCAGGGCTAATTTGTGCAGCCCCGACAGCTGCATTTGCATAATGAAATGTGCAGAGGATGTTTGGCTCATGTATTTTTTAGAAGGTTTAACTTTAATTTTATTTAGCCTAAGAAGGGCATGTCACTCAAACTCCGCTGGTCATTTATAAAAATATTTCAATTGTGTTTCCAAGGAGCTGTCTTTCTGGCCTAAGTGGCTGGTGCCGGAGGTTGTGAATGCTAATGCAGAGGTCGAGAGATCGATCGGGGAGGGAGAAGGGAGGGGCAGGAGCACCAAGAAAGAGACACTGACACCGAGAAGAAAGGACAAGCAAAAGGCAAGGCAAGAGGCGGACAGATGTCGAAAGACACAGCCGTGCCGCGCGGCACCGGCTCTGGGGACTCCAGAGAAGCAGGCCAGGTAAACATCCCCGCACAAGTGGGGATGGAAGCTCCCAGTGGACCACCCCTCACTCACACAGGTGGGCTCAGCTCACTCAGCCCTTGGCCTTTGGCTTTGGTTTTCAGCATTGCTGCTCTCATCTCCAACAAAGAATTTCCAAGAAGGGCATTCTATCTTCGACTTCTTTCCACTCCTGGGTCCCGCGCAAGAAAAGCTTTGTCCTGTCTGTAATTCTAAACTGAAACGGAGGAGCTCTGGTGGGGCTGCTTGCCGCGGTGCTGGGGAAGGGAGGGCCGAGCTGGGCCTGGCTGTGTGCTCTTCTTTCTCCTGAAGTACACCGACAGCTGCCCTGCAGCTGCTTCTCTCCACCCCAGCCCCTAAGTCAAACGCTCAACTTAAAAGCCCTGGTTATCACCTTGACCCACAGAGGAGATGGCGGAGTGATCGCCTTCCCCCACTGGCCTCAAGGCACTTTGGAAAGACCCGAGAGTCCCAGGCCCAGGGCAAGTCTCCGGCCAGTGCAGAAACAGAGGCCAGAGGAAGGAAGCAAGTCCACAGCACCTCCCCCACCCTGCCCACTGGAGCTCTGCCCACCACACCGCGCTACCTTCTCCTCCCTCTGCTTATTCACCACTCAAAGCCAAGGCTCCCTCACCCTCTCTTGGTCGCAAAGGCCAGAAAAGAGATGTCCAGCCACATGCCTGGGAAGACTCAAGCCCTGCAAACCATTGAGAGCTCCAGTCTGGCGCTTTCAGTCCAGTTGTTTGACTTGAACTGTCAGCTCTCGTCTCCATCTGTAGACAGAGCCTGGGACAGGGCATTCTGCATCTAGGGACACCTCCAAAAGTCCCACAGTCTTGGAGATTACGGCACCCGGCTGTGGAGCTTGAGGGCACAGCAGACCACTTCCCCCAGGAAGCATCCCAAGCTCTACTGCAAACAATAAAAATGAAAATCACACCCACAGCCAGGGTGGCCTAGGGCCAGTAGCCCAACTCCAGCATCCCTATACCTGGCGGGAGGTGCAGGTGGGGCTGGGAAGAATGGCCCATGTGGCGAAGTGTGAGAGGCAGACTGGCAGGGCCGGGATGGGAGGCGGGCTCTTCTGGGTTCAGATTTGCTTGAGCTACTCACCTTAGTAAGACACTTAACCTCATTGCCCCTGAGTTGCTTCATCTGTAAAAAGAAAGGAAACACTATCTACAAGATTTTGGCATCAGGCATTCTAATGGGCTTTGGCACATGGTGACAGGAAAGGTGCCAGGCACATAGATGGGGAGACCCCACGAGCAAAGCCCCCAGTCCTGGGCACCTTCGGAGGCAGGGACGGGGAAGGAGAGGGTTGCCCTCACATGAACAGAAGTGCTTTTGTTGTAGGCAAGGGTGTTTTAATCCTACTCAGGCTCTTTCCTCACACAAAGACAAGCAGCCTAAGTGCGGACACGCATTAGGTGCAAAAAGTGATAACAAGATTATTCAAAGTGAGTGCACAGACCGTGTGCGTGTGGGTTGCCCTACACGGAGAAATACCCCTCATGACTGGACAGTGGGCCAGAGGATGGCTAGAAGGGAGGAGGTGTGGGGAGGGGAGACAGAGAGGGCACCTTGCAGCACCTCCACCTGTGGTCCCCATCAAGAGAACAAGGGCTCCCTCCAGTTGTTGGCTTCTTCTATGAGGTGGGGGTGTAGGTGCCTCTGCAGGCGTGAAGCCATCTGGGAATTACATGGCACCTCTGCTCATTCCACATGGAGCTTAATATTTTCATGGCATCCCCTCTAGGTCCTGATGAAGCAGGTGCATCCTGGGAAGGGAGGCATTTTGATTGACAAATGGGAGGACAAAATTACACATGGGGCCTTGCAGGACATCCAGCTCTGTGGAGCTATCTCACCACCTGCCAATTCATCCCACACCCCCTGGAGAAAGGGGTAGAGTCAGACACCCCTGCACGCCAGACGGGTAGCAACAGTGTAATGCAGTACTTGCATTTGGAAGGTAAGAAGACTACAACCCAGGCCACGTGGCTGGTCCTCACAGCCAAGACCCAAGCCTATCTCCATGTCTCCAGCTTGCTCACCCCCTTTTCCACTCACAACAACACCAACAGCTTCGGATGAGATAGAGAACTCACCCACCTCTACGGCAGAACAGGAAGGGGCTCCAGCTGACTTGCAGCCTACCAGCTCCCTTTGTGCAGCTGAGAGCAGGCTGGGGGTGGGAGCGGAGCCAGGGGAGGGGGCTGGCGCTGGCCGCCACAGCCCCATGGGAGCAGCCGCATATGGCCAGCCAGGCTCTGCAGCCCGTGCGCTAATCCTGCTGTCAGCCAGGCCGGGTGCCGGATTAGGAAATGTCACGTTTCAAAGGAAATTATTTCCATTTTCTCCCCAGGAAGGGAAAAGGCAGAAAGACAAGCAAACTCCCGGGGTCGTGTGTTGGGAGACAGGCCAGCATCTGGGCCTTAGACAGGCACCTCTCCTCCTCCTCCAGCCCCCTCTGCACACGCCCAGAAGTGACAGCAATCGCCTGGCTGAGTTCATCCTGGCCAAGGACAAATGGATTTCACAGTTTATCAAGGGAAGAAGGGGCGTGTCAGCGGCTCATCAACCATGACCCACCTCTGGTCTCTGCCACCCTTGCCCCGGTCACAGCCGCAACTTTACGCCTGACCCCGCTCGCTCAGCTGGCTCTCGGGCCTGGCTTCCTGGGATCAGCAAGCCTGAGAGAGGTCGCCCTTGCCCTTCTGTGTGAGCACTGCAAGCTCTGCCTATGCCCAGCCTGGGCCCCTGCCTCTTCTCCGGGGTCCCACGCTCTGCAGGCAGGACAGAAAGGCACAAGACGGCTCAATAGGCTAATCCTCCCAGTCAGGGCGCCGGATTCTATCCCGGTTGCCCCTCTTCCAGGCCAGCTCTCTGCTGTGGCCAGGGAGTGCAGTGGAGGATGGCCCAAGTGCTTGGGCCCTGCACCCCATGGGAGACCAGGAGAAGCACCTGGCTCCTGGCTTCGGATCAGTGCGGTGCGCCAGCCGCGGCGGCCATTGGAGGGTGAAGCAACGGCAAAAAGGAAGACCTTTCTCTCTGTCTCTCTCTCTCACTATCCACTCTGCCTGTCAAAAAAAAAGAAAGAAAGAAAGAAAGAAAGAAAGCCACAAGACACTGACGGTGAAGAAACACCACCGTCTCCCTGCCTGCACTCTCCCTATGCGCCATCTCTCCTGCTCCTCCTCCTCCCCCGCCCCTTCTGAGACAATAATAAATACTTCTCATTCTCACAGCCACTGGAAATTGTGGGGCTTCTTAATTACAAAAGTAATGTCACCATATTCGTAATTAATTAATTCTCATCTGGCCTGGAAGAGAGGTGGGGCACACAATCAGCCCCTGACGCCTCCGGAGCCGAGGACCAGGCCGACGGATATTGTGATTGAAATGTATTTGTATGGAGTTATTAGATACTATCTGCAATCAATCCATTACCATAAACTTAAGCGTCCACGTTCTTTCATATTAAATGAATTTTCATATCACATTTCCCAATAAGCACTGCCTCAAGTCAGCCCTTATTTATCTAATAACGCCATGCAAATATTTTATTATATTTCAATGAAATGTGTCGAAAACTATTACCTTGTGTCAGCTTTGGGGTGGGGAGGGAACGGTGCTGGCTGGGTAGGAGGTGGGTGAGTTCCCTCCGTGGCTGCTGGGTGCAGAGGCAGTCCCTGCTCTGACACCCACAGTGCTCTGCCCCAACTCCACACCCAGGTCGTCAGGGAGGAAGGGCTACAAGGAAAGTGTGTTCCATCCTCCTCTGGCTCTTAGACAAGCTGAAGACCTGCAAGAAAATACAAACCTCCAAGGCCAAAGGAGAGACCCTCTCCGGCCCTCTGCCCCCAAGATCAGGGCTGGCTGCCCAGCTATGACCTGTGAAGTCACTCAGGGGCCCCTGCTCAGAGGGCCTTGTGCTTTGCTTAATGATTTACTGTCATGGGGGTGAAATTCTCAATATGTTTTGAACTGGGGCCCTGTCTTCATTTTTTGTTTCGTTTCATTTTAAAAAGATGCATTTATTTAATTTTGAATGTCAGAGTTACAGAGACAGAGGGAGAGACACAGAGAGAGAGAAAAAGAGGAGACACACACACACACACAGAGAGAGAGAGAGAGAGAGAGAGAGAGGGAGGGAGAGAAAGAGATCTTCCATCCATTGGTCCACTCCCCAGATGGCCACAATGGCCAGTGCTGGGCCAGACCGAGGCCAGGAGCCAGGAGCTTCTTCCAAGTCTCCCACAAGGGTAGCAGGGGCCCAAGCACTTGGGCCATCTTCTGCCACTTCCCCAGAACATTAGCAGGGAGCTGGATCAGAAGCGGAGCAGCCAGGACTAGAACTGGCACCCATATGGGATGCCGGCATCACAGGCAGTGGCTCTACCTGCTACGCCACGCCAGCACCTACCTCTTCATTTTGCACTGACAGATCCCACAAATTGTGAAGCTGGTCTTGTTGAGGGTATTTCTCACTTCAATTCCACAAGCACTGCTCTCTGTAGTTGTACAACGTGCCACACACTCGAGGGCGTCCCCCAATATCCCAGCACCTCTGTGGTCAAAGGAGCGCCTCCGTGAGGTTGTCCTTTCTGCCTGACCAGCCTCACCTCCAGGCACAAACTCTCCCCCAGAGTTCCTCTCCTGAGGGGGACCAGAGGCTGTGACTGAGGCTGTAGGATGCCAGGCCCCCAGAGCAGGGGAGACGCCCTGCCATCATGGTGGCAGGTGACACCATCACAAGGCCATCTCAGGCAGAGGCACAGATGGAACTGGTGACAGCCCTGAGAGCATCTGGTCGCAGGCCCCACTCAGTGTCATCTGTGACACAACACCTACCCCACCTGTTGCTGCCCCCATTGCGACTGACTGGCAGAGCTGGAGGTGAGCCTGTCCCTGTGTGCCCTGGCCCCACTGTTGACAGCCTTTTAAACCAATCTTGGAAGAACCCATGTGTCAGTGGCCAAGGCTCCCAAATGGTCATTTGGGTCTTTTCTCTTGGACAGCCCCATCAGCCTGGAAAGGCTTCCCAGGGACTGGAGGGCCTCGACAAAGCAAGCTTGCACTCCACTCTCTTCCCAGCCTCGCACTGGAAGCTTTACCCATGCAAAGTGGGAATACAGTCTCTTCCAGCAAAATCCCTCGGAGCTCCTGTGGAAATCAGATGAAACAGTGTCAGTTTCTAAAGCCATCTGTGGAGCGCTACAAGCTTTGATTTTTCCGTTCCCAAGTGTTCCTTGGTGACCTGCCCTCTCTGGGCCTTCCTGGGTCTGCGCACCTGTGTAAGCCTCCTGGGACACCACCCCAGATCTCCTAGTAAGCCTTCTTTCTCTCCTGAACTTTACCAAAAGCCTATTGCTTGGGTCAGAAAGGAACAGTGAGCCCTTAGGCAGCAAGGCAGAGCTGAGTGACAAGAGGAGAAAACAGTCCCACCGAGCACTTGCCTCTGGGCTCTGCAGACATGCCCACACCGCAGGATCGAGGCCTCCCCAGGCTGCATGAGTCCCACCTCAGGGGCTCCCTGCCACCAGCCCACAGCTGCAGCGTCCTAAAGATCCGCTTCCTTCCTCCTGGTCCTGCGTCTGTTCCAGATTCTCACTGGCCTTCCCTCCCTCCCCACTCCCACGTTCATACACATGTCATCCTTAACACAACTCTGCCACGTTGAGATCCTTGTCCCATTTCACAGGGGAAGAAACTGAGGCCACACACGGAGTGCTTGAGAATCTAAGCCCGTTCTGATGGCTCAAAGGATGGCTGCTTCTCACCACTCAGGGCAGCCTTGGACCCTGCATCTCGCTGGGCATTTGCTTTCCCTCACACAGGAAAACTTTGACTCCTCCTGTATCCATTCAGCAACAAAGACTTGCTATGTGCCAATGGTGTACCAGGTACAGTTCCAGGCACAGGCAAACCAGACACACACCCACACCCCCTGGAGGTCACACCCTGGCCTCTGGTGACCGTTGTCCAGTCGGCCCAGGAGCTGCACTGGCTGTGTGTGTGTGTGTGTGTGCGTGCGTGAGAGAGAGAGAGAGAGAGCACGCAAGAGACAAAGACAGCATGTACCCTACTCAACCCTAAGCACCCTCAGGGCAAAGTCTCTAGCCTCTGTTTCTCAGGCATCCCCATCTGGTTGCATCCAAAGAGTTTGAGGGCTCTTGGTCCAGCAGGTGGACTGACCAATGGGCGATTGGCATTGACTGTACCTGGACTGCCCCCTGTTCTCTGGGAGAACAGAGGCTCCTCTTCCTCCTATTCATTGCCCTCCCTCTCCTCCTCCCTTCTTCCAATCATTCATGGTGACAGATTGACAGAAGAGCCCCTACCAGATAGAATTGCCTCTGGGCACAAGTACAAAACATAAAACATTTAGGGAAAATCATCCAAGAACAGTTGGCACCACAAGCAAACTGCTTTGAACACTCAACTCTAAGCAACCAGTTTAAAACCTGGGCCCAGCCGAGTCCTGGCATCAGCCTGGCCAGCTCCACAGCGCCCCCTCCTCCAGCCCTCCTGGGCTCTTGTCTCCTGGGGCCACCCTCTTCCCTACCTCCCTCCCAAAACTAGACAGCAGCCCCTCACCCCGACAGGTACATCCCAGGCAATCCCGATAGCAGAGGCGCATACGGAGAAAATTCTCTTTTTTGGAAGCCTTTCTCGTGAATCCCCTATCCACACAGCCTGGCACAGGGCCAAGGATGGCACAGGTGTGACCAGCGCCCCAATCCCACACAAGTCTTCCCACCGCCCGCTCTCGCTGATCATCTGTATGATCCAGAGAGTCATTTTAGCGCTTTTATTTCACTGGTCTCACAACAGCCTGTGTGGTGCACTTGCAGTCCCATTCTTTTTTTTTTTTTAAAGATTTATTTTATTTATTTGAAAGACAGAGTTACAGAGAGAGGTAAAGACAGAGAGAAAGGTCTTCCATCGGCTGGTTCACTCCCCAGATGGCTGCAACGGCCGGAGCTGCACCGACCAGAAGCCAGGAGCCAGGAGCTTCTTCCAAGTCTCCCATGCATGTGGGTAACAGGGGCCCAAGGACTTGGGCCATCTTCTACTGCTTTCCCAGGCCACAGTAGAGAGCTGAATCAGAAGAGGAGCAGCCAGGACTAGAACTGGCGCCCATATGGGATGCCGGCGCTTCAGGCCAGGGCATTAACCTGCTGCGCCACAGCGCTGGCCCCAGCCCCATTCTTGAGATGCAGAAAAGGCCCAGAAGCAGCTGCCCAGACTCCCAAGTTTGCAGGGGGCAGGGCTGGTATAGGAACCTAAGTCTCTTCACTTCCTCATAGCCTTCCCGCCAGCTCCCATTCAGCCCCTTTAGGCTCAGAGGTGGGCTCCTTGGGGTGGTGAGGTTTGTGGAGAAGAGGTACAGTTCCAGGAAAAGGTAACACCAGGGCAGGTGTCTGGGGGCCCGCCAGGCTCAGAGGGGCGGCACCTCCCACCAGGACCCGGCTGTCCTGGTACCCAGGGAGCCACTCAGATCTTGTCCTCTTCCAGGAGCGCACGCCCTGGGATCCATTGATAGGCAAGCAGCCTGGTCTTGCAGGAGCTGATCCAGGCTGCCTCCTTCTGCCATGGGGCTTGCAGGAGCCTTGAAGCGGCTGCCACTCTTGACCCTGCAAAGATTTGCACCCCCGGCCCCAGCTACCCTGCGTTAGTTCCTCCTGTCGAAGGTCGCTGCTCACCCAAGTCCATAGCAGATGCTTAGAAGGCCTTTGTCACACTTGCAAACTACATAGCACTTACCGTAAATGCTCATCTCTTGTAATTATATTATGAGGTGGGCATGTATATCCCCATTTAGCGACAGAGAAAACCAAGGCCTGGGACAGGTTAAAGAAATTGAGTCACTAATAGCTAAGAAGTGGCAGAAATCTAACTTGAATCCAGACTGGCTGACCCTGTGTTCAGTACTATTTCCTCCACCAGTGGCCGGCAGTCATCTATTTGTGGTAAAGGCCACATGTGCATGTCTTGCCCTCAGAATCCTTCCTCATCCAGAGAGGTCTTGTGCATTGCAGTCGTAGCCAGGTGTTGATTCAATGATTGCATTGCCTCTCTCATTGCCTCACGCACTCTTTCACTTACACATAGATCGGACACCCACTGTGCACCGGGCACAACGTGAAATACTGGAAATACAAATGGTGAGCCACACATGGTCGCTCCTAGAGGGTGAGGACCCTCTAAATAAGTAAAGCAGCGGTGACCTCACACTGCAGTGGTTTCCAAGACAAAGCAAACACAGGGTACATAGGTCAGAATGCCTGGCTGGTCTTAGAGCACACGGGGCTTCTTGTGCAGAGATCCCTGAGATGTTGATCCACACCACGAAAGCTTTGCCAGGCAAGGAGGAGAGGGGGGCATTCCAGATGGAGAGTATGTCTGGGATAGCAAGTATTTCACCCCAGCTGGAGCATAGGCCAGACTGGGGACAAACCATGAGACGAAGTTGGAAAGACAAGCAGGTGGCATGCAAAGCAGGCCAGTACTTAGGTGTCCGGAGCCTAAGGACAATGGGAATACACCAAAGGTTTTGGTAAACTGCTTAAGTGAAAACAATCTGTTATTCATAGAGATGAGTAATTAAAAGGACAGAGAAACAGGGAGACAAATTTGGGGTTCAGGTAATAATCCAGGAAGCAGTAAGAATAGACAGAGAAGCAGGTGTTTTCAAGATACAACAGAGGCTGATGTTGTGGCACAGTGGGTTAAACCGCCACCTGCAATGCCAACCGCATCCCATACTAGAGCACCCGTTTGAGTACCGGCTGCTCCACTTCTCATCCAGCTCCCTACTAACGCGCCTGGGAAGGCAGTGGATGATGGTCCAAGTACCTGGCCTCTGACAGCCATGTGGGAGACCCTGATGGAGTTCCTGGCTCATGGCTTCAGCCTGCCCATCCTCGACCATTGGGGCCATTTGAAGAGTGAACCAGCAGATGGAAGATCTCTATCTCTCCCCGTCTCTCTGTCCCTCTACCTTTCAAGTAAATACAATAAGTCTTTTTAAAAGTTGCTATGGCAGCAGATTCAGCAGGACTGGGGTTTTAGAAGATCAAGGGTAAAAGAAGAGTCAAAGTCGATGAGGATTTCTGGCTTGGGCCACCTGGTAGGGGTTGGCCAGTGCCCAGACCACAGAGGCACTCAGTGAATGCGTGTTGAACAAATGTAATCACCAAAGGAAGAAAACTGGGGGGGGGGGGGGGGGGCAGAGCAGGGGGAAGGGACAGGTGTGTTGGGGAAGACAGGGACAATGCGTTAAGCTTTGGAGTTGCGCAGCTGGTCTGTGCATTGGGAAGATGCCAGCTGGAGCCATCAGTCAACAGATCCTAGTCAGAGCCACAGATTCAACTCAAACCCCCAAAGAGAGTGCTGGGTAAACGTGAAGGAGGCGGAGAACTGAACACTGAGAAATATCAAAAATGTAAACAAAGGTGGAGGCACAGACGCCTACAATGGAGACCAGGACAAGGCCATCAGAAAGGCAGAAAGAGAAAATGAAGAAACTGTACCACAAAAGCCAAGCAAGGCGACCATTACGAGTATCCACCAGATCCCGTGATCTGGAACAGTCGAGCAGGACAAGGGATCAACCTGCCCACTGCATTTAGTCACCCTCAGATCATGGAAACTAGAATTAAAAGATAGGTTCTACTTAGGTGTAAGGAATTTTGAAATCCACGCATATGAGGAGTCTTCAAATAGGTCATGGAAAATGCACACCATGAAAAGACGATGCATGATTTCCGCACTTTCCAGATGTTTCTGGATGGAATTAGTATGTGCATTGCTAGGCTGAGCAAAGAAGCTTGTCCTCTCGAATGCAACAATGAGGCCTGCACGAGCAGCAAGGGCAGCCACCGTGAGTAGGGGAAAACCCTCTGCTTGATGGCCGTTGGGATGGGAAGTTGCTTCTTTCTTGCCTCAGACACAAAATGAAGCACAGGCTCTTCTTGGGCCTCCAGCCCGCAGCGTTCAGATTGGACCTCACGCCACCAGCCTCCCTGGTCCTCAGGTCTTTGGACTTGGACTTGGAGCTGCACCACTGGCTCTCCTGGGGCTCCAACTTGCTGACCGAGGATCTGGAGTTCTCAGCCTCCATATACATGTGAGCCACTTCCTCACTGACATGTGTGTGTCCACCTTGTGTGCTTGCATGTTATGTAAGAGCATCTCAAAGAGTTTATGGAATGATGGGATTAAAATATAAGATTATTATAATGCAAAAGACTTTGAAAGCCATGTATATTTTTTCTTAATATTCATTTTTCATAAATTTTTGAAGACCTTCATGTGCAAGGATTTCAAAAATTTTGTACCAAAATAAGTTATTTTCAGGAGCCAGTATTTGTGTGATCAGTTTTGGGCAGTAAAGATAAGGGGATTTTTTTTTAAGATTTATTTATTTGAAAGACAGAAAGAGAGAGAGAGAAGTGAGAGAGAAGAAAAATCTTCCCTCTACAGTCTCATTCCCCAAATGTCTGTAACAGCTGAGGCTGGACCACACCAAAGCCAGGAGCCCAGAACTCCCACGTGGACGGCAGGGACACAAGTACTTGAGCCAGCATCTGCTGCTTTCCCAGGCACATTAGCAGGGAGCTGGATTGGAAGTGGAGTAGCCAGGACTTGAATCAGCTCAATGGAATGCCGGCATAGCAGGTGGCAGCTTAACCTGCCACACCACATCACCAGCCTCTCAAACATTTTTTAAAGGTTAGGGAAATGGAACAAAAAGATAAGTTTATCCTGGTGAAAACATTTTTGGAAATCCATGACAATTTTTCATAAATGCACATTTTTTTCATAATACACATTTTCCATAGACAATCTGAAGTTGGTGAAGGGAGGAGAGGAAGGATTGGTCGGGATTTTGAATGAGTCCTCCACAGGAACACTGACAATCCCAGGCCTCGGGAGGCCGTGGCCCGTGGGTGGAGGCTGAGGCAGGTGCCACGTGCTCAGTGAATGTGGGCATGTGACTGACAGGTGAGTGGCCACCACGAGGAGGGTGGAGCCGGAGGACAGCAGCCTCAGAACTGAGTTTCTTATGAGAGAGCCAAGTCCAGACGGGGCTTTGGAGCGTGAGGAGGACACCAGCCCCACCTGCCAGCCCTGAAGCACGTAGCTGTGAGCCCAGTGTGAGCCGAAGAGGCCCAGCTCCGGTTCGGGCTAGCAGGTGGAGAGAACAATCAAGAAGAATGTGGAGGACTCCCGAGGATGCGTGCACCGTGGGATGGGTCCCAGCGCAGAGGGAATGGTGTGGGGGGCAGGGGCATGGAGGGTGGGGACAGAGGTGGCATCTCACGTGGTGTGGCAGAGAGCATCCCCAGTGCTCACCAGCCCCCACACCATCTACCTCTCCCTGAACACAGAAAAACTACATTCTCCAGCCTTCCTTGCACCCAGACAGGGGCTGATAGAGTGGGACCCGGCTGATCCGTGTGAGCAGAAGTGGTCCAGGCCACTTCCTAGCTAGGTCACGAGCCCCACGAGTGCTGCTTCCTTCTCGCTCTTCCCCCTCCGAGGTTCCGTGAGAGATGCCCTGGTAATACGGCAGCGTTGTCCATGGAAGCGGCAAGACCCCCACCTCATCCCTTGAAGACGAGCTTCCCGCCCGCGACAGACTCTCTGCAAACAGGAACTCAGCCCTGTGGCGCCGGGTGCCTGCTCTGGAGCTGACTTGCCGCAGCACGGCCTGGTCTCTGACAGAGCCAAGGATGCAGGAATGATGGCTGCGGGGGATGTAGTTGGCCGCGAGGTCTCCATGAGAATCAGCTGCATTATTTCCCTGGCAGGTTGGGCTGGCAGAGGAGGGAGCTAGGGAAGAGTGGCTGAGGGAACACGGGGAAAATGAGAATGCAGGAAGACCCGGACCTTTCTAGAAGACTCGGGCACATTGTGGACGGATCCAGACTCCAGATTTTCCTGCTCCCGTGTAAGCAGGGGTCACAGGGCCTCAGCTTCTCTCTGCTCCACAGACAGTTAAGGAAAAGTGGGAAGATCTTTTTTCCCAGCCCGGCAGCTCCACTTCCACTGCTGGGGACAAGGTCATTTAACCTCTCTGTGCCTCTGCGTCTCCTTCACCCTGAGATGGCTCATTGACTCCTTCCTTCCTTCCATGAACATGCACCGGCCACCTAATGTATTCCAGACACCTCGCTGGGTGCCGGAATCAGAGAGGAGGAAGACACTCTCCCTGTCCAGAGACAGGAGCCCGCGGAGGGAGGCCCCTTGGTGAAAGGCAATACCCTTGGACGCCCTTGCTGCTCGTGCAGCCAGGCACTGGCCTATGGTGGGCTCCTGCCCCTGGTCCCCACACCCCCACCCCAGGCAGTGTGAAGGGACGAAGAGGTGGGACATTCCCCTCCCTGGCTGCTGGGCTGGGTGGCTCAATCCACTCAGGAAGTTTTGATTCTGCACAATCTCGACCTCCCTGTCTCCCCTGAAACCCAAGGGACTCCCTGGTGCTCAGAGGAAACTGAGGATCAGGGGACGGGGCAGCAGAACGGGCGGAGGTCTCCAAATGACAGGCTTTTCACACGCCGGGGCCCTGGGCTGGCCTGGCACCGCCTTCCCGGTCCTGATCTGCCACCTGCCTAATCTGCCCGCCCCGTCCTCGCCCCGCCCCACGGCACCTCCGTCCCAGGCCATCCTCCCTCCCATCCATCTCTGTCTTTCCTACTTTGCTTCTCTCTCACTCTCTGTCTCCCTCCACCTGCACCTCCTCTCTCTCCTGCCTCTGCCTCTAACTCTCAGGTCCTCCCTCTGCTTCTTTGTCTTCCCTTCCCCACCGCACCCTCCACCTCAAATCACATGAGCGAGGACTGATTGAGTCACAGTCTCTCTCTCTCTCTCCCCCTCCCCCCATCCCTGGCTCTGCCCTGTGGTTGTCTGCACTCTCCCAGGTGCTAGCCCAAATGAGGCTGTCAGCGGCAGGACTCTGGGCACAGGGGACTCCATGTGTCCCCTGCACAAATCCCGAAAACTGAGCCCAGGCCCCCACTGTCCCTCCAGGCAGCCCGGGGAGCGTACATTATTTAGAGAAATTACTTAGCATTCTGTTTCTGTCATTCCTTGCCATGGCGCCAGGCCCTGATATGTGATAAAAATATCAACGTTAAATCGACTCTGACAACTGCTGTTTACTCGCAGTGTCACCAGAGCCAGGGGCAGAGGCAACAGCTCCTGCAGGACCTGAAGTGCCAGCGGCAGCGGCGACAGCAACTCGCGCAGGAAGCTCCCGGGCTCTACGGCCCGGCAGGCCAGCCCTGGAAGGGAGCCCTGCCGTCTGACAGGGGCACCGCTGAGGACACTGTGCCCAGCCACCCTGCCCTCAAGTCATCCCCACATTGCTCAGACTCCTCACCCTGGACAGCACGGATTTTGTCATCAGTAGAAAGACCAAAGCTTGACCCCACGCAGGGCCCTAGGTGAGCACTGGGCCCCACGGTGGCACATCAGCGCTGGGAGGTGGACGTCCCATGCCCGGACACAGATTTTGACACTGGGACCCGGAAATGGCAAGGTCACACAGGCAGTAGAGTCTAGGTTAGGCCTCGGGTCTGCCTGACTCAAGCTCTGGGTGTCACAGCCAAAGCACAGACAGCACCTGTCCTGGCCGCTGGCCCAGGCTGGGAGGAGCCTCTGAAGGCCAAAAGATTGGACCTGTGTCCCCAGTGTCTGACCACTGGCTGGGATGAACCCATCCACCCTGGGCAGCTTACCTGCCCTGAGGTTGGAGGACAGGGCTGGCTAGACCTCGGCCACCTCCCCACTCCCTGAAGCTGGGCAGGACCCACGGGCAAGCAGGAAGCAGAAAAGAGCGCGAGCACAGAGCTGCAGGGCTGCGGGCAGGATCCCAGAGGCAGTGGGAGCATGGAAGGACACACCAAGAGGCCAAGAACCGAGCGCGACAGCTCTGTCCCCTCGGGAGCTTGGGTGACCACAGCACCCTCACTGTGCCTCTCTCTTCTCACAAGAGGTACCAAAAGGCTGAGCATGTAGCGACCACCCAGGAACATTTGCCGGTGGGCTCTTCTGGTCTTTTTTTAAAGATTTTTTTATTTTGATTTGAAAGATAGAATAACAGAGAAACAGAGACAAAGACAAAGAGAGAGCCTCCATCCCCTGGTTCACTCCCCCAAATGGCCACAACAACCTGGGACTGGACCAGGCTGAAGCAAGGGACCAGGAGCTTCATCCGGGTCTCCCATGAGGGTGGCAGGGGCTCACGCACTCAGACTATCTTCTACTGCCTTTCCAGGCACACTAGCAGGGAGCTGGATGAGAAGTGGAGCAGTCAGGACGCTAACTGGCGCCCATATGCAGGATGCCGGCATCTCAGGTGGTGGTTTAACCCGTTACACCACAACGCCAGCCCCTAGTTGGCTCTTCTTAACCAAGGCACAGAGTGGAGGTGGCAGCAGCCTTTGACAGGCATCCCCATGGCCATAAGGGATGATCCTGGCATACGGTCTCATCTAGTCCCTGGGCAAAGGACTTTGGGGCTTTTTTGATGACAAAGTCAACCTTGAGGAGGGGCTGCCGTCCACCCTGATGGGGTGGGGCTCTTGTGAAGACCCAAGGCCCCAGATGAGGACAGCGGCAGTCCCATCTGACCCTGCAGGCAATCCTCCCTGCAGAATTGGGTTCCTAGCCTAAGAAATTTACACAGAGGAGGGTGACCAGGACGGGGGCAGACTTCAAATCATGTGAGGACAGAGATTCAAGGAAACAGGCTTATGGAGCCTGCAGGAAACTCACAAGGACAAACTCTCCAATACTGAAAGAGCTGCAAGGGAATGGACTCGACCCTCTGCCTCATAAAGGATAAAATTTCAGCTGTAGATGCAAGACAGTTTGGATGGGGCCGGCGCTGTGGTGTAGCAGGTTAAGCCGCCGCCTGCAGTGCTGGCATCCCATATGGGCACCGGTTTGAGTCCCGGCTGCTCTTCTACCAATCCAACTCTCTGCTATGGCCTGGGAAAGCAGTAGAAGATGGCCCAACTCCTTGGGTCCCTGTACCTACATAGGAGACCCAGAAGAAGCTCCTGGCTCCTGGCTTCGGATTGGCCCAGCTCTGGCTGTTGAAGCCATTTGGGGAGTGAACCAGTGGATGGAAGACCTTTCTCTCTGTCTCTCCCTCTCTCTGTCTGTAACTCTGCCTCTCAGATAAAAAAAATAAATCTGAAAACAGACAGACGACGGGTTGGGCCCCACACAAGGACTCAGAAGTTAGGACTGACACCTGTGTCACCCAGAAGTGCCTCCTGTCACTTCCCACATTGTGGTTCACAGAGAGCACTCCCTGAGGAAAAGGAACCCACAGGGCACCCCCAGCCGTGGGGTACTGGGCACCCAACTTGGCAGCCTGATGAATTCACAAAACATGCCCACTGACAGCACCCTGGAGAAGCTCTGGTGTAGAGAGAAGGGAGCTTCCTGCTGCTGTGGCTATGCAAAGACTAGGCAAGGCTTTGGGTAGAAAGGGCACTGCAGAAATGTCCAAGTATTAGAAAGCGCGCTTGTCCCTTTCATCTTAGGGTTCCAAGATTCTAGGCCACCAGGGAAGACAAGAGGAGGAGGGCACAGCTACTCCGTGCACAGGATGTGCCCAGGGCAGGATCCAGCAGCGTCCTCCCTCTGTTCCCCAGCAGCAGGCACCTTCCACGTGGGCCAGCCCTTCACCAGGACTTGGGACCTCCGGGTATGTCTGTCCCACTAGTTGCACCTGCATGGGGTCAGCTCTACAGATGGACTAGTGAAAGTCACCCACATTGAGCTCCAAGGAGCCAAGGAAAGGCAGATGGTCCCAGTAATTATCCCCCTGCTGACCCTCATGCACCGTCCCAAACACAGAGCAGTGCAGCCTCCACGCTATCCTCCCAGGCTGTGAGAGGAGGAGCTGACCCCAGGCTGATGATGCGTGCCATCTCAGCACATCTCACGGAGGGGCACGGACAGGAGAGCCAGACAGACCTGGGCTTCCCCACTCTCGGGCTGTGTGGCCTCCATCCAATTCTTAGCCTCTCTGATCCTCTACCTCCTTGGCTGTGACACAGTGCAGATGGAGCCCACCTCGCAGACTTGTCAAAAGGATTTCATGAGATAACGTGTAGCACAGCCATGGCACTCTGTGTGATCTTGGGTAGGCCACTGTGTTCATGAAGCCACAGCATTCCCCCTCTGTAAGATGACATGGTTTGTCCATCTGATGACTGAAGCTCTTCAGGCTTGAAGGCTCTGGGCTCTGTGACCTGGGAACTCACGGCCAGGCCCGGAGTGGATCAAGAAAAGCTCCCCTTGGAGACTGTGGGGCCAAGCTCCTGGAGCCTGACGATGCTTCACTCCCTCCCTCAACTCCAGATTCACTCCCTAGGGATAAAGGTCTCCAGACCATCTCCCCCGACCCCTCCCCACCTGCAACCAAACCCAGACAACCAGCCCTGCAACTGTCCATCAATACCTTGGCCTGGAATCCCACAGGACCCATTGTTGATTTAGGAAGCACTTCAGTGTCCCCAGCCAGGTACCCTCCACCTCTTCCCTGCACAAGAGCAGCCCACTTCTTGGAAGATAAGAAGCCACTAATTGTTTCCCTCTCCACTCCGGTATCGATTAGGAGAGTATGCTGCTATTGGTGTCTTATCGACAGCCGCTGAGTCTTGCCTGGTGTCTAACAGGATGGAACAGAAAGGGGAACAGCTGGTGGGCTCTGCAACCAGAGACCAGGTAAGCAGGTGGAGGGCGGGCTGGCTGGCTGGCGGAGCTGGGGCCACACTTCTGCATTTCCAGGACACAGACTCAGGACCCACCTGCCCACCTGCCCTCCTGCCCAGCCCTGGCTGAGTGGAGGCCTGAAGATTCTCACAGGTTCTCAGAGTCGGGCACCCACAACTCCCCGTCGGCTCCTCCCCCCTCCTACCTGTGCCCCTCTCCAGCCGCTCTGTGTCCCAGAAAGCCCACCTAGGTGTGTTGCACCACCCCAGCTCCCTTTCTCTCTACTGTAACTCAGAGTTCACCAGGGGAGACACAGCAAGAGGCTTCCTCCCAGACCTCTCCCTGAGGCCACCACTCCTCCAGCTCAGCTCTCAACCTGCTGGTCCCTTCCTTTCTGCTGTGTGGGCCAAGCCTGGTGGTAACAGGTGGTAATCCCCCATCACTATGCCCTAGGGGGATTTGCCATCTTCGTTGCTTTTCCTTAACCTGCCTAACTTCTATCAATAACCCTCTCTAACTAACCAACCCACCCATTCGGTCTTCCATTCAATAAATCTCCTATGGCGCACTCCAATTCACATTCTAGGCACGGTGCTAAGCACTGAAACAGAAAAACAGTGAGACATAGGCAGGTGGGGTCAGACCTGTGTAGAAATGGGACTACAGTAAATGGGAGGAGCTATGGGAAGGGGCTTCCCAGGGTCAAGTGGGCTTTGTCCAGCTGTCCCTGAGAAGGGGGGAACACAAGGAGGGTGCCTTTTATCCATCCTATCAATATCCCTGGAGATGTGACTTCTCTATTAGGAACTGATTGAGTGTGGATCTTTCTGGAAGTCATGGAATGACATGGGAGACCTCGCCATACCCTTGGGGGCTTTCTCAAAGCTCTTGACGTCCAATCCCTTAAGCCAGAGGTGTGGCCAACAGCACCTTTACCACTTCACCCAGGGAGCCACTGGCTTGGAGAAGGAGACAGAGGGCAGGGTCCCAACCAGTACCCCCGTGTTCCCTTCCAGACGGCCACCCTCCAGCTACCAGAGGGGCCGGGAGTTGGCTGGAAAGTCAAAGTCACCAGTTCCTCTAGCAAGGGCAGGATTCATTCAGAAGCCCCTTTCTGGACTGTGTGACATCCGGGAAGGGGCCTGGTGAAGGGATCGCCACGGCTCAGGAGGGATTTACAGGATTAATCTTAATACTCGCCGGCACCAGTAATTTGGTGATTAAAAAGAAGAAATAATAAAATAACAGGCTGGTCCCACACCATGCGATGCAGTTCCCTCCTCCCAGGCACAAACACTGTCTCACACATGCACACTCACACACGCACCACCCACACATGCACAGTCACACACGCACCACCCACACATGCACACCTACTTGTTCACACTCACATATGCACATACCTACACAGACACACCTACTTGTTTACACACTCACACACACTCTCACATGCACACACCCACACAGGCACACCTACTTGTTCATACACACACACTCACACATGCACACACCCACACAGGCATACCTACTTGTTCACACACACACTCACATATGCACACACCTACATAGACACACCTACTTGTTTACACACTCACACACACACTCTCGCATGCACATACCCACACAGGCACACCTACTTGTTCATACACACACACTCACACATGCACATACCTACACAGACACACCTACTTGTTCACACACACACTCACACATGCACACACCTACATAGACACACCTACTTGCTTACACACTCACACACACACTCTCGCATGCACACACCCACACAGGCACACCTATCTGTTCACTCACACATGCACACACCCACACAGGTGCACCTACTTGTTCACACACACACACCCACACAGGCACACCTATTTGTTCACTCACACATGCACACACCCACACAGGCGCACCTACTCGTTCACACACTCATGCACACCCACACGCCAGCCTCCCAGAAAAGCCACGGTGGCAGCGATGAGCGCCAGGGCCCCAGACTTCACAGGTGAAGGTGGGATGAAGCTGGGAGAGGTTTTTCTGCAGGGTCCAGAGACAACTGTTTACACCAGATGGACAAAACTAAATTAGGCGATCACAGAGCCTGAGTGCAGAGCTGGCGGGGAGGGGCTCCAAGCGTTACTGACGATGAATATCAAGGAAGCTAAAAGCCACCCAAAATGATTTTTAAAATGAAGTTAATTGAATGTTGTCATGTGGATCCCACTTCTGAGTATAATCAGATCATAAATCCTACTCCTAAGGCTTCGACACCTACAGAGAACCGTCGAGTGCACTCACCTCTGGCAGGAAAGGTTGTAGAAAGGTCACCCTGGCATCAGCACAGACGAATGAGGACCCGGCTGGGCGCCCAGCACCGTGCCGGACACTGGGATATAAAGATGAGCTGAAGACAGGGCCTCCAGCGGGGAACGGAAGAGGGCTTCCTGACAAGGTGACAACGGCCATGGCCACATGGGGAGGGGTCTACAGATGGGAAAGGGAGCAGCACGTTTCCAGCAAAGCGAATGGCACGGGTGCACGCACAGAGATGGGAGAGAGCATGGCACGTCCAAAGGCGGCAAACCATTCCTCTGGGCCAAGGCTCAGCGGGCAGCGTCTGAGCTAAAGCCACACGCGAGCTGGGGTCTAGATCAGGGAAGCTTTTGAGTGCCAGGATAGAAGGTGATGCTACTATCCAAAAACAAGTGTCGAGCCACTAGGCGGTTAAGCAAGAGTGTGAGGTGTCCACCACATGTTCTGGAAAGATCCGTGAAGAGAACAAAGCTTGCAGCTCTGCAGACTGCAGGGTCCTGGAGGCAGTTTGGGTAAAGAGGCCAGACAGATGCCCCTCTTCTAGCGGGGGGAGGCAAATGAGATAAACCACATAAGGTTGCAACTTCACAGGTCCCAGCCAGAGACCACTCCCCTCCATTGGATCAGTGGCGTGGAGCCAGCAGGGCTGATGGGCCCTCAGACCCAGATCTGGGGAGGGGCCTGGTTTCCCGTCTGGAAGGAGCACTGGTAGAGAAGACTCAGAGGCGGCAACCAGGACTCTCAATCTCCAAATCAGGCTTGCTTGGGAGATTTCTGATCACCAAAGACTATGAGGTTAGGAGACACTGAGCAGGTCGTGTTCTTCCACTTACACATTGAAAAGGTATCAAGAACAAAGACAGGATTTCTGGCAGTGGTCAGCAAATCCTTTTCACAAAATCGCTTTTAAAACTGTACAAAATAGGAAAGAAAGGGAGGAAGAAAACAGAGAAAGCAAGCTCAGGGCTCTGGGAATCAACCAGAGGGAAAACAATGAATCAAGAACCATTTCTTAATGAGAAATTGAACTTGTAATAAGAAAAGTGAGAGGGGCCGCAGTGGGTTAATGCCCTGGCCTGAAGCACCGGCATCCCATATTGGCACCGGTTTGAGACCCAGCTGCTCCACTTCCAATCCAGCTCTCTGCTATGGCCTGGGAAAGCAGTAGAAGATGGCCCCAGTGCTTGGGCCTCTGCACCCACATGGGAGACCCAGAAGAAGCTCCTGGCTCCTGGCTCCTGGCTTTGGATGGGCGCAGCTCCAGCCATTGCAACCAACTTGGGAGTGAACCAGCAGATGGAAGACTCTCTCTCTGCCTCTCCTCTCTCTGTGTAACTCTTTCAAATAAATAAATAAATCTTAAAAAAAAAAAGTGTGAGTCTGCAAAATTCTGGGCTGAGGCTGCCCCATCCCTGCACTCACCTGTGGTTCTTCTGGGTGAGGCCAACTATAAAACCAATCTTCACTGCGGGAGGGCTGATTTGGCTTGGAGCAGAAGACCTGGAGTCTGTGTCCGAAGGTTGACAGCGGGGAAGCAGATGTGCAGGGCCCACAGCTTGGCAGGACGGAGGTGACAGTCCCAACTGGAGCAAACAGCAGAGGAACAAAGCAGCTTCTGGAGACCAGAGCGTCACCAAGGGCTGCGGAAGCATCCTGGGAGGTTGCACAAATGCAGGGGAGACCCTGTGGCCTGGTGGGAAGCAAAGCAGGAAAGACTTGAAAGCTGCCTGCACTTGGAACGTGCACCCCCTTGGAACACACACAGAGGATGGGGGCCCTCCCGCTTGAGGCATTTGCACACACCTCTGACTCATTACTGGCTGACCACCAAGCCACATGGACATAACGACCGACTTAGGAGGCCAGGCTAAAAAACGAAAAGAATTTTTACAAGACTGAGCAGAGACATCAGTAGCTATGCACTGCTAGGGAGACATATTCCCCAGATTAAGTCCAAATATGTTACTAAAAAAAGAGAAAAAAGAAAAAAACCAGCAACACCTCCCGAGGGGGAAATATCAGATTCCAGAATTTGTACAACATACTATCTAACTTGTCCAGTTTCTAACACAAAATTACAACATGCAAAGAAACAAGGAATTGACCCATACTTAGACAAACGCAGTCAATAGAACCCACTCCAAGGAGACACAGATATTGATGAAGGAGACAAAGACTTCAAGAGCAACCATTATAAATGTGCTGAATGAATTAATAAATGTGTTATTAAAAATATAACTGCATTTAATGAATAAACCATGTTCCAAAACTTAAAGAAATATATAATGACAACCACTTAATTAAATAGGGAATCTCAATAAAGAAACAGAAACTGTGAAAAACCACAAAATGGAAATTCTAGAGTTTGAAAATATAAGCTTCACTAGATAGGATCAAAAGCAGATATGAGATGTCAAAAGAGACTATCAGTGAACTTGAATTGAATATGCGTCCATAAAACAACCCTGGCAAGAAAAATTATCAAAAGAAAATGAGGCCGGCGCCGTGGCTCAACAGGCTAATCCTCCGCCTTGCGGCGCCAGCACACCGGGTTCTAGTCCCGGTTGGGGTGCCGGAATCTGTCCCGGTTGCCCCTTTTCCAGGCCAGCTCTCTGCTATGGCCCGGGAAGGCAGTGGAGGATGGCCCAAGTGCTTGGGCCCTGCACCCACATGGGAGACCTGGAGAAGCACCTGGCTCCTGCCTTCGGATCAGCACAATGCACTGGCTGCAGCAGCCATTGGAGGGTGAACCAATGGCAAAAAGGAAGACCTTTCTCTCTGTCTCTCTCTCACTATCCACTCTGCCTGTCAAAAAAAAAAGAAGAAGAAGAAAGAAAATGAAGAGACCTGAAGGTGGGGTGACAGCAACTGGACCCCAACATACCTTCAACAGAAGACCCAGGAGGAGAGGAAGGACAGAAAGGGGCACAGAATTAACTGAAGGGCAGGACTGCCTCCAACTTCGAAGTTCCTTCATTGCTCCACTCTGGACGTCAGGGAGTGGGACGGAGGAAGGCCAGAGGCTGCTAGGGGTGTGGTCAGAGCTGCCCCTCCAGGAGGACCCACACCCACGGTGGCGAGGCACCACGCTGCTACTTAAGTGACCACAGCACCCTCTACTACTGCTACTTAAGTCTGCCCATTGGCCTTCACCACAGTCTGTGAGCCCGGCCAATAGCCACGGTTCTCAAGATACAGAAAAGGCTCCAAGGGGCACTGCAACCGCCCAGGTGACAAATCCAGCAAGTGGCTGAGTTGGGACTGGAACCCACGTTCCCTCTTCCTCATGCTTCTCCTTCGCACTCTGAGGGCTTCCAGCTCACACTCACCTGCTCCGGTGGACTTCCTGCTGGGGTCTCCTGAGGTCCTGGATTGCAGGACCAGAGAACAGTGTGGTAGGACGGAGCCTGGGGTTCAGAGAGGACCGGAGAGGAAACGGGGTGAATGCCGAGGTGGCTAGGAGCCTACAGCACCCCCTTCTCTTTCCACAGAGATGCGAGGCCTCTTTCCGGGATGCCTGTCCCATTCTGCATGCCCTCCCTCCAGCGGGGGGCTCACCGGGTAGGGACTGGGGTTAGAGAGGCTGATTCTAGGTGACCTTGGGGTTCCCAGGAGCATTAGCTGAGCCAGCCCTTCAGGGTCCAGGCCTGGTGACCTCTTCCTTTGCCGGGCTGAAAGTCAGGCTGGGCCTTGCCTTGAGAGTCACCCCCAAACCCTGCACTCTCAACTCCACTCCCATGCCTTCCAGATAAGGAATCGAGGCCCAGGTGGGTTAAGGAATTAACCGGAGTTCACGCAGCTGGTGGCCTGCATCTGTACCCTAGCGTGGCCGACTCAAAGCCCGTGCTCTGCTCTCTTTCTCTCTGGGGCATCTACTCACAGGGATGCCCCCAAATGCCTCCCCCGAGGGGCTGGGAATAGCAGTTCATGCGGGTCCTCTCCCAGAGCAACTCCTGAGTCTCTGCTCAGATCCCCCCACCCCCACTCTGGTGCCCCAGGCCTCCTCCCCCACACCATATCCCACAGAGCAGATTGGGGTCAAAGTCAAAGGAAGGAGATGACCTGCTTTTTGGAGGTAGGAAGATTCAGTTTCCAAATATTCACCAGTCAGGGAGGCCCCACCCACAGTGCCCCACCCCCCGGCAGGTGCTCACCCCATTCCCAGGTATCCCCTAAGAACAAGAGCTCAGAGGCACACACCCTCCATCACTGTGAGAGTCCAAACCTTGCATCTCTCTCATCTTGATATTCCCGGGCCAAGCCCACGGGAGGCACTCAGTAAGGAAAACTGAGCCGCTAGTACCGGCCTCCTTCCCCATCTCTGTGTGTGGAGTCAGAAGACCTAGCTACTCAGCCTGTATGAGCCCCAGCTTCCTCTCTTTAACATGGGGCAGGAGGGCTGTAAGAAGGGCAGAGCCCTGGAGAGAGAGGAGCTCAGCGCTGGGCATCCGTGAGGGACATAAGGGCTGGAGGAAGGTGTGAGCAGCCCCACCCAGACTCGAGAGGACGAGAACCAAGGACAGGGTCCTACTGGGTCTGCTGCACCTGCCGCTGGGAGAGCAGCAGCGAGTCTTCAGGCCCAGCCTGGCGCCAGCATGCTCCAAATTAAATAACTGCAACTCCCCTTTTATTTCCTCGCTGACAGCAACTTATTGCGAAGGCAGCCGCTTCTGACATTCTAATATTCAGAGTCACATCCTGTGGGATAAACACATCGTTGTTGTCTGAGCCAATGATTTGTTCCAGGATAGGGGGGACCCGGGAGGGGCAGGGAAAAGCTGCACTTGGTGCGGCTGGCACAACCAGAGAGGGGGAAACATGGCCAGGGGCCGTCCTGGGGCCCCTGCGCCAGGCCTCTGCCTCCAGCGTAGTTTGGGCTGCCTGACCGAGCCTCCTCTAGCTACCTGCTCTCACCATATGCCAACCTGTGCCAGGCACTGTGAGGCGTACAGAGATGCCAAGGCATGGACCCCATGTCTGGGAGGCTCACATCTCAAGCTCCAGAGTGGGCAGGCAGCAGACTCTCACCCATGCACACCGTGTGGCACAGTGGTCAGAGACGGTAAACCCAGACTCAAATTGTTCCTCTGACGCTGACACCAAGGGAACCTAGGGGAACTTTCCAAACATCGGTCCTGCACCTTTAAAATGAGAATGACAGACTAGCGCTGCAGCTCACTTGGCTAATCCTCTGCCTGCGGCGCCGGCACTCCGGGTTCTAGTCCCGGTTGGGGCGCCAGATTCTGTCCCGGTTGCTCCTCTTCCTGTCCAGCTCTCTGCTGTGGCCCGGGAAGGCAGTGGAGGATGGCCCAAGTGCTTGGGCCCTGCACCGCATGGGAGACCAGGAGAAGCACCCGGCTCCTGCCTTCGGATTGGCACAGCTCACCAGCTGTAGCGGCCATTTGAGGGGGGGTGAACCAACAGAAGGAAGACCTTTCTCTCTGTCTCTCTCTCTCACTGTCTAACTCTGCCTGTCAAAAAATTTTAAAAAATAAAAAGAACGACAGTGTGGCCCACCTCCTAATGGCATCCAGAAGATGAAATGGAAGAATGCAGAGAAAGCCACCAGCTGCCTGGAGGACGCGCTCCTGGGTCTCCAGTGGGCTGCACCAGGAGGGTGAAAGGCTGGGAGAGAGGGGCACCAGCAGGGGGCTGTGGTGATGCCAGGGAGCACTCGCTCCCGAGTGAGGGTCCTGGGGTGGTTAGGGGCTACCCATCATCCACACATCCCTTCCGTGGCCCCAGACCCAGGTGGGACCTCCCGGGGTTCAGTGTGTCCTGGGATGCACCAGGCAGCCAAGCCCACACAGGAGAGAAGCCAACCAGTGAGCTGACACATTCACGGTGTGGACCACCTCCAGGGGACAGAAACAAATGCCCGGATGAAGTCAGCCATGCAAATCTGGGGGTGCTCTTAAACTGGGGTGTAATCCAGAAGGTTCCCCAGGCAGGGAGACCCTAGCAAGGACCCACGTGGCAATGTGGGGAGTAGGGGATGCCTGCTGCTGCAGGCTTCTCTCTGGCCTTGAGGTGGGGGTGGCAGGAGGATGTTGCCTCCATCAAAAGGTCCAGTGCTATGATCCAAGTGATTGTCCCCTCCAAAACTCATGTTGATGTGTAGTTGCCATTGGAATGGTATGAAGAGGTGGCATTTCTTTTTGTTTTTATTTGAAGGGCAAATAAAGACACACAGAGAGAAAGACAGGGAGACAGAGAGAAACCTTCCATCCACGGGTTCACTCCCCCAAATGCTTGCAACAGCTGGAGCTGGGCCAGGCCAAATGCAGGAGCCCAGAGCTCAGTCTGAGTCTCCCACGTCAGGGGCAGGGTCTCAAATACTGGAGCCACCATCTGCTGTCATCATCTGTGTCACCCAGGGTGCACAGCAGCAGGAAGCCGGACCTGAAGCAGAGCTGGGACTCGAACCCAGGCCCTCTGCGAAGAGACGCAGGTGTCCCGAGGGGGACTTAATCACTGTGCTACAATGCCAGCCCCAGGAGGTGAGACTTGTAGAAGGTGGGGAGGGCACTAGGGCTCCACCCTCTTGAGTCAACTAATTCCTGATAACTAACTAATGCCAACAGAAGGAGTGGATTCATTATTGTGGCAGTGAGTTCGCCCCCTCTTGCTCACTCTCGCGCGCTCTCTCTCTCTCTCTCCTTGTGCTTCTGCCATGTGTGACCCAGCAAGAAGGCCCTGGCCAGACACCGGCACCCTGACATTGGACTTCCCAGCCCCCAGACATCTCTGTTCATTGTAACTCATCCCATCTGTGGGCCTCCGTTACAGCGGCACCAAACTCACTGACACCACACAGGAAACCTCAGGGGTGGGATGGAGCGCGGCAGGCACAGAGGAGCCGCAAAGCCAGCGCCCCTGGGGCTCCTGGGATTCTGTGAGCGAAGCATTGATTTGGGTTAGGGCTTCCCAATTAGCCTTGAGAGAGAAAAATGTCTCCACAGGCCTAAAAGGAAGAACACAAAAGAGGAAGCGAGGAGCCACGAGAATACCCTGCAGAGTTGCTGACGCCCGCTCCGGCCTTTAGAATACGGGGAGTATGATAATCTAATACACACGGCAACAAAGCGTTCGTCGCCAGGCTAATTTTATTAGGACAGATCTCAAATGGCTAATTTCCTTTTACTAATGAGCAAATTAGTTGAATCTCTGATCTGCTTTTAAGGCACTTATAATAATAAAACATGAACAACAGTGGAAGTTGTTGTGAGATGTGGGGAGATGTGCGTTTGGGTTGGACAGAATCTACAGGCATGGAGGGTTGGTTGGTCCAACGTGACTTTGCCCAGAGGGGCCTCGGAGCTGGGCCGAACAGCAAGCAGCTGTGGCCAGCCTTTGCAGCAGGGCTGGGCAACAGAACCAGGTGAGATGGCCCCAAACTTTCACCAGGTTCCCTTAAGGGGGCGGTGTACCTCAGACCATAGCCCTCTCCCACCTGCAGCCCTTGTGCAGTGTGTGTGAGGTGCATCCCAAGACCTTCCCAGCCCTCTCGGGACCCAGGCTGGCTCGCACCAAAGCAGAGGTCCTTCCTGCCAAACCAGCCTGCTCAGGGGCAGAGATGGGGCTCCTGTCTCCAGCTCCTCAAGGCAGCTTCTCAGGTGTCTGGGGAAGGAGGCGGCACAGCACCCAGTTTTGTCCTTGCAAAGGAGCTTTCATTGAGGTCAGTATGTATTGAAAGCAGTCAGGGCAGGCCTGGGAGAGCTCAGCTCAGGGTGGCCAGGTGGCAGGCCCCCTGGGGACAGGTGTGCCTTAGGGTCTAGGCCAATCAGAGCCCAGGGATGGGGGTCCTGCTTGCTTTGGTGGCAGAGAAAGAAAGCCTGGGACAGCACCCACAGCAGAGAAAAGGGCTGTGAGGTGGTTGGGGGCAACCTGGCAAACACAGAACCCCCCCACACCCTGCTTCTACCAGGCTCTGCAAACAAGGAGTAAAAGGAATCTCTGGGAAGGGGGTCAGGACCAGACAGGCTCCCCAGCCCAAAACATGTTCAGCCACCAAGAAAGGCATGCATGAGAGTGGGGGACTCACCCAAGAAGGCACCCAACCGTGAGCCTGACTGAAAGGCCCTCCAAATGCTCACAGGTGAAAGAGAAGCCCCCCACCCACCCAAGTCCCAGCTTGGCACGAAGAGGGACCAGGGTTCAGATATCCGCTCAGCCACATAAATTGGAATCCAGCTTACCCGCTTGCTGGTGGTATGCTTTGGGTCAAGGCACGCAGCCTCACCACGCTGCAGTTTATTTCTCATCCGAAGGGGAGCGTGTGGACTGACAGAGCCATCCCGTGGACTCCAAGAGGAAGGACCCCAACCAACTGTGAGCTCTCAACAGAGCTCTGCCCCCTTCGCTCTGCAGGGTGAGCTTCAGCAGCTGCTGCCCCTTGTGGCCATGCAGAAAGTACACGGACGACAGAGAAAGCAAGAGAGGTGGTCGCCCAGGGCACGCCCTCGGAAGCCCCATCACTGAATTGAAAGGGCAACTTCATGTGAACAGAGCAGCTCATCACCAGGAGCAAGCAAGTGCCAGGAAGGGAGGCCCCGGGGAGCCTCCGCACGTCTGCCACGCAAGCCGCCCTTGTCCAGCACCTGCCGGAAGTCACACATGCACACCCCGGCCTCCTGGCTGAACTTGCCCTTCCCAAAATGTCCCTGAATGAGTGTCCTGTCCTGCAGCCCTCCTGCTTGGAAGGGCTTCAGCTCCACAAACTCAGAGAAGTTGCTTTGCTGGGCGGGAGCACAATGAGAAGAGCAGCAGGAGGCCGGCCCAGCGACAGGCCCAGGGTGTGTAACACAGCTCCCAGACAAGCTTTCCCGGCCACTTTCCTCTGTGCAGGTCAATCGCTCCGGCCTGCCGTGGGAGCCACAGCTGCAGACCTCATCAGGGCTCCCAGGTCTCTCCACGTGCCAGGTTTGCAGCTCCCACCCCCAACCTGTCCATTCCTCTTCCCCCTGCCCTCACAGTCCCCAGGGCCACCTCTCTGAAGTGCTCTGGCCTCATTCATTATTCAGCCATTTCCTCCGTTCCGAGGCCCAGGGGCCAGAGGGTTGGCAGCTTGTGCTCTCTTTCATCTCCCAGGTTGCGAGAGGAATGCAGAAACACTGGGCGGGCGGCCAGGATGTGGACAGCAGGCTCTCGGGCCTGCCTCTATGACAGCCCTCATGCTCTGTGCTCCCAAGGCTGCTCCCCCGCCCCAACACCCCCAGAATTACTCCGCAGCCAGAGCATGCGCCTCCTGGGCCCTGACCTCCACTCCGGCAGCCGCGACCCACCGACGCCCATCCCTGCTCTCACGCAGCGGAGCTAGTCTTGGATCCCAGTGTGTCTGAGTCCAGGCACTGGCTCTTTACAAGCAGCAAGAGGTGATACCTGACTACTCTGTAAATAGCACACGAGTTACCCGAGATCGGGCTTGGGGCTGAAGGCAGCTGAGCAGCCTTGGCAAACTCCTGGGCAGAGCGAGAAAGAGTCCTTCTGCAGTGATGCCGAGATCTGTGCCAACTCCAGAGTCTATCCAGGGGCCTACTCGGCGCTGGTGCCTGGCCTGGCTTCAGCGGGCTGGCCTGGAGGGGACGGGGGAGGCAGAGGCCTTTCCATGCTGCGGCACCACGTGTCCTGGGATGACCCCTCCCCCCAGTCCCCACCCCAGGCTGCAAGTTTCCCTCCCAGGATGTGCCAACCTGCAACCTGGCCTTCATGCAGGGCTTGAGCAAAGAGAGGGTCAAAGAGCCTGGTCTTGGATGCAGCTTCCCACAGCTTGGCCTCCCACAGGATCAAAACTGCAAGCAGTCTGGAGTTAGGTTCCTGGACAGTGGTAGCAGGCAGAGCTGGCCCACCCTGGCCACTGGCAGGTAGAGAATAAAGCTGCCATGGGTGTCTCTGTGCCCCTGAAGCAGGCAGGCAGGGGGCAGATGAGCACCTAACAAGCATGGTTCCCATCACCCCTCTGCCAATGCACCACAGGATCAGACAAAGGCTGTGGCAGTGAAATGAGTCTTGGCCTCCCCTCCACAGGGCCCCGTTTCAGAATCAACCAAAGGGGACAGTAAAGGAGCTGTCCCCTGGTAAGGCCACCAACAACAGAGTGAGAGGGGAGGCAGCATGCTGGGGCAGCTGCCCTCGACTGATCCCAAAGTGTAGGTTTCCCCAGGGGAGGGACCTGACAAGATCTCAAAGGGTGACCTTTTCATTGACTCTATAAGCCAGGATGCTGCCTCAAAGCCTGACTCTCCAGCCTGCATCCCCTTCACAGGCACACAGAATGTACCAGCCTGTGCACAGAGGTTGGGATGAGAGTTCTAGAAGCTCTGGCCAGAATAAAGGAGGCCATCCCACTCAGGACTGTAAGAGAAGCTGACCTGAAGTCTTCCATGGAGCAGCGGCTGGGAAGCCTCACCTGAGCCTCCCCAGGTGGGCACCCAGGCCTCCAGAGCTTAATGAGAGGACCTGATCCAGGATTAACATTAGCTCAGTGTGGTCAAAGGGGTTCTGCCCTGAGACCAGGGAGCAGAGCCACACCCCTGTCCCAAACTGACGTCACCCCAAGTTCCCTTACCCGTAAACTGAGGGAGTCCTTCCCACCCTCACGTCCTGAGTGTCCCTAACTCCTGTCCCAGGTAGTCTTACCTCCAAGCGTCATCTGAGAATGCAATGCACGTGTCAGCATGGAACTGCAGAGGGTCCGACTTGGAGGCCTGGCCTGAGGAGTGGGGCAGGAGGGAAGGAGGAGCCCTGCCTGGTCTCTACTTCCAGTGGGACACCACAGCGCCTGGCAGGCTGGGCTGGGCTTCTCCCAAGGGCCTGGGGCCACCTGCGCCAGCTCTCTGATCATGGCAGGTCTGCAGCTGTCTCTGTTTGGGTTGGAAAGAGTGGGCTTTTTGTAGTTTGAGTTTAAGATCTTCTGTTCTTCCACTTATTCAAGTTTCCCTCGCCCAGCTTATGTAATATCCAAAAATCAATTGCTTATTTTCCTGTCTGTTTAAAAATGAAAGTGGGACTTAGAGGGGAGCCTGCAAGCTGGGAGGCAGCCCCAGGCTGAGCCAGAGGCACCGGGAGGGAACGGGCCAGCAGCTGGCTTCTAAGCTGGCTTGTAAGGGAGCTGAGAGCTGGGGGTCTCCGAGGACCTCTAGGGTGGAAAAGCCCCCGGAGCTGAGCTCTCAGTTGACAAGGCCGCCCCTCCCCTCTTCTGCTCTCCCTCATCCCCAAACAGAGCCTGGAGCACCAAGCCACAGCTGCACCAGTGGAATGGGGCTGAATCAGCCTGTTCCAGCAATAGCCAGTCCTCCAAAGAAAGCAGTTCACATGCACCTGCTCACATACCTCTGGAACTAACTTCCCGCAGTTCACTAAGAGCCCATGTGGGACACCTGCATCCCATATCCGAGTGCCTGGGATCAAGTCCCCCTTCATCTTCTGAGCCAGCTCCCTGCTGATCCACCTGGGAGGCAACAGATGATGGCCCAAGGACTTAAGTCCCTGACACCCACTTGGGAGACCCAGATGGAGTTCCTGACTCCTGGCTTCAGTCTGGCCAAGCCCTGGCTGTGGAGAGTACTTGGGGAGTGAACCGGCAGATGGACAATCCATCTCCATCTGTCTCTCCTTCTCTCTCATGTCACTGTGTCTTTCAAATAAATACATCTTTAAAAAACAACCAAAGAGACACAAACAAAAACTCCCTAGCAGGAATGTAGGGACAATAAAAAAGATCCATGGTTGACAGGGCTTCTTGGGGAAGAGAAATGAGAGTGGAGCATAGGGGATACTTAAGACTACTTAAAACAGCAACTCCACGGTGTATGATGCTGCCGTGGGGGTGCAGAACATTTCACGACCGTGAAAACCCATAGCACGTATGACACAAACAGGGAGTCCCAGTGTAAACTGCGAGCTCCGGTAGATATTCACATCTCCATAGTGCTTCATCCGTGGTAACAAAAGTGCCACACTTGTGCAAGATGTGACTCACACAGGAAGCTATAGAAGAGAGAGGCGTGTGTGGGATACGTCTGTAACTTGTCACTCGGTTTTCCTGTAAACCTAAGCCCTCTTTATTTTTAGAAATGAAGTCTATTAATAGAAACAGACAGGTCTTGCCTAGTCTTGGCAACAACCCAAATGCCTTTCAGTAGGCGAATGGTTAAACAAACTATGTCACATGCATACCATGGGATAATGCTGTGTAACAAAGAGGAGCAAAACATTCACACCATTGAGAGAGAGAGAGAGAGAGAGAGAGAGAGAGAGAAAACACACCCTGGGTCCAGTGTCAGAGCCTCTAACTCGCTGTGTGACCCAAGGCAACTCGCTTGCAGTTTCTGCTCCTGACCGGCTTCTGGCGAACCCTCTTCCTTCTACCCAGCTCACTGCCCTCTGTTTTGTTCTACAGGACAAGATAGAGCTAAACCTGATGCCTCTCTAGCCTCCCTGCAACGAATAGGCTCTCTGCAGCCTCTGGCGTGTGGGCAGCCCTGATGGCTCCACCCCTTCCGGCTGGCAAGCCCCAGGACCTTTCTTTCAGCTGGGCTTAGGCAAGGCCCTGCTCTGCAGGCCCAGGAGCCACTCCCCCACCCTGTACTCCGAAGCTCAACTCCTCACCTTCCCCTCCTGCCCCGCCCTCCTCCTGCTCTCCTGACTTGTCCATACATCACCAGGAATGCAATACCCTTTTTCAAAAAAAGTCATTTTGCTCTGAACTAACAGAGTCAGGCCTCATTGTTCCCAATATCATCAAGCAATTTCTGAGCTAGGGGAGTGTTGAATTGGAGCAGGAAGATGGGCAATTGGGCAGGGTCAGCTGACATGGAGAGTAAGGGGTTGAGAGTTCCAGGGAGGTGAGAGGAAGGCTCAGCCAGGAATTAAGGAAAAAAAGGAAGCTGGGGTCTCTGGAGGTACAAGCAGAGGCGACACCCTAATACCTTCTGTCTCTGCGCTTCTAACACTACTCACTGCACCCAATCTGGGTTCACCTGGAATGTAAGTTCTTCACTCATTCACAAACTCCCCTTGAAAGAATGCACACCTTCTCATCTCTCCATCCTCTTTGCTGCCAGCTTTGCAGGAGAAGCTCCTGGTCAAGAGAGTTTGAGCATCTCTGGGATGGGACTGGCCCCATCTCTGCCCGCCCAGGGATCACTGTGCATCCTTCAAGGCAGTGTTCCTGGATCCCTCCTTTAGGGACCCTTGAGCCCAATTCTGAGGGAGTAAATTGACTCCTGCCCTGGGTACCATGACATGTAGGCTCCTGCACAAGTTTAGCACCTATCACACGCATTGGGTTCCTAGGCCACGTGATACAAACACAGCATTGAGTTCTGCAAGCTGATGCCCATTGCTAACACAAGCTGCATTTATGAGCAAGGACCGTATTTATTTATCTTGATTTCTACCATCCCAAACGCTGTTCCAGACACAGAGTAGGAACTTAATAAATGTTAAGTGAACAGAATATTTTGGTAGCTATATAATTCTGAACACAAAGTTGATTGGCTGACATCAGTCATCTAAGGGGGCATCAAGACACTGTTAGGGCAAAGAAATTCATCTCCTACAGGCTCTAGAACAGAGCTGTCCAATAGAACACCCTGCAATGATGGGAATACTCTATCTCTGTTGTCTAACACGGAGCCACCAAGTGCATCAGGCTGTTGAGCACTCGGAATGTGGCTAGTATGATCAAGGATCAGAATTTTACATTTTCATTAATTTCAAATTAAATAGCCACATGTGGCTGCTAGCTACCAATGTGGACAACTACCAAATTAGTATAGTTCTGGAGATAGAGTTTGTGACTTAGAAAAAAAGCGAACATGAAGGCTCCTATTAAGACCTGGATGGAGGGGCTGGCTGTGGCATTGAGGGTTAAGCCACCCCCTGCTGCACTGGCATCCCATATGGGCACCGGTTCAAGTCCCAGCTGCTCCAATTCTGATCCATTATCCCTGCTAATGTGCCTGGGAAAGCAGTGAAAAATGATCCAAGTCTTTGGGCCCTTGCACCCACGTGGGAGACCTAGAAGAAGCTCCTGACTCCTGGTTTTGGATCGGCTCAGCTCTGGCCATTTTGGCCATTTGGGAAATGAACCAGCAGATGGAAGATCTCTCTCTCTGACTCCCTGTTCCTCTCTGTGTGTGTAACTCTGCCTTTCAAATAAATAAATAAATCTTAAAAAAAAAAAAAAAAGACCTCAGTGGGGCAGGCATCTGGGCCCACATCCCACATCAAGTCCCAGCTTGGCTCCAACTCCAGCTTCCTGCTAATGTACACCCTGGGAGGCAGCAGGTATTGGCTCAGAGAGCTGGGACCCTGCCACCCACACGGGAAACCTGGACTGGGTTCCTGGCTCCTGGCTTCAGTTTGGCCCAGACCCAAATATTGCAGGCATTTCAGGAGTAAACCAGCAAACGGGCCCTCTCTCTCTCTCTCTCCCTCTCTCCCTCTCTCTCTCTCCCTCCCTCCCTCTCTCTCTCTAATAAGTAAACATTTTAAAGAAAATAATAAAAAGAATTTGACATCACAGCATAATAAAGATCATGGGCTCTGGAGCCAGGCTGTCTCAGGTTCAAATCCCTACATCTCAAGTTACTAGCGAGTTATTTAGCTCCCTGTGCTTCAACTCCTCACCAGAAATAACAACAATAAAATTTACCATATGGATTCCTGTGAAAGTCAGAGGACTTAATACATTAACATAGCACCCAACACACAGTAAGCACTCAACACGTACTGTTACTAATATTAGCACACACAGTAAGCACTCAGAAATGCTTGTTGAGTCTGATGTTACAACTACAGAAGAATATTTGCTAATATTTACTGAACATGTATCACGTACAGAGCACTGTGTTAAAAACTTGTTAAAGATCCCAACAGCAGAGTATATGAGAGGGCATCAAAAAGTTTATGGAAATGAAATTAAAACTAAAATTTATTTTGGTACAAAAAAATTGAAATCTATGCATAGCTTTTCTGTGACACACATTTCCCATGAACTTCCTGAAAAACCAACCAATGCATGGATTTCCCACAATTTGTGTACCAACATAAACCTATCTTTTTAAGTTCATTTTCCCACACACTGTGGAAGTGCCCTCATAATCACCAACAAATTAAAGGTCAGAAATGGAGGCTAGAATGGTGAAGTGAGGGCCCAGATTTGAACAACTACCTGATTCCAGAGCACCAGTCAGTCTGCTCACATCTAAAATAAGCCTTGGAATAATGCCTATACCACAGATTGTCAGGTATATAAGTAAGATAATGCACATGACGTGTGCTTAGCATGGAGCAATTCACTACACTGGGAGCACCTGGAAACCTCCAGAGACATTGGGGTTGTCACAGCTGGGACAGATGCACCTGGCATCTGGCAGGTAGAAGACAGAGAAGCTGTGAATACGCAGTGGTGCACAGAACAGCCCCACGGCCAGGAGTCACCAGACCCCACAAGTCACGAGTGCCAAGGCAGGGAAGCTCTGGCCAGAGCCTCACACACACTGTGCAACAAGAGCATACAGGACGGTGGAGGAGGGGAGGGTGCAGCTGCACGTTTCAAAGGAGGTGCCCTTTGCCCGGCACCCAGAACGGCAGCACTGTGGCTAGGCAGTGCCATCAGGGGAATGAGCCAGTTCTTCAGGTTGCAAGCAGTCCCCACTTGCCACCCAGAAGGGCTAAGTGCCTGGCATTGCAGGGTGGGGAATGTGCTTGACCAACAGAGTCCCTTCTCCTGGGACACTTGTGACGAAACTGCACCAGTGCACGGTCAGGAAAGAGAGGAAGAGGAGCCAGGGACAGAGTCACCCTCGATGACAAAAGGAGGGTGAACCCATTCCATCCCACTCCCTCCATTCCCCGGTGAGAAGCACACAGGACAGAGGAGGGGCCTGGGGCCACAGATAAAGTGTATCAGAAAGTGGAGCCCGGGGGCAGCCAGACCCCCACACTCCAGTCTTCCTGTTTGTGGTACATGAATCGCACAACCCACTCACCCAATCGGCTGAAAGCTGCCTGCTTGCCAACCACGTTTTGGTGTCAACCAGATGCCTCCATCAACCTCACTGCTGCTTACTGAGCACTGTGTGTGCCGCAGGGACAAGGAGGCTCCCTTTGCCACCCTCCAAGCACACGCAGCCCCAGCCTGCCAGACTCCACAATGACAGCTCTGAGCCACAAGGCCACGATTCCTCTGTGATGGATGACCCATGCCCGAGCCACGCGGTGCCCCTCCACACAACACAGCAGGACGACACGCCTGCCCTTGCCACTGAAGCCCAAGGGTCTCCCAGCACAGGGCCTAGCACACAGTAGGTGTTCAACCAAGATCTTCTGAATGCATTGAAAAATAGGGAGGTTGGCCCCTGAGCCCCACAGATGGGAGACAAAGTAACAGCCTTGCCTCCTTGGTCATCTAATGTGTGTAGGCCTGTGCTTGGCACTCAACCAAGTTAGGGGCAGAGAGGAAAGACAGGTATGAAATAATATGAGCAGGTGGTAAGGGCCGCGATCAACAAAACCCCATGGGGGTCTGGAGCTTGCGCCTGAGTTCAGGAGGACACAGGGAGGTTTCCTTGAATGCGAGCGGGTGGGCAGGAACGGGAAGAAGGGGAGGGGTGCACCTGGCAGGCTGGGAGTAGGGAGGGAGAGTGAAGGCGTTCCTGGCAGAGGGTTCCGTGTGCACAGGGACACGGAGGTGGGCACAGTAGCTGAGGGGTGGGGTGGAAGGAGGGCTCCAGCTTGGTCAGAACAGGGGAGGCAAGACACAGCCACTGTGATGTGAGGGAACCAGGAGGGCCCAGGCAGCGGGGGTCCCGAAAGACCCTCCGGATGGGGGCGGATGAGTGTGAGGGGCTCTGCAGGGGAGGTAGTGGCGCGGTAACAAGCGAGCATGCATGTAGCTTCTCTCCCACGTGATACAACCACGGCACGGGGCGCTGCGAGTTAGGGACCTAATGCCACTCCAAATTAAATTCATCAGTGTCTTAATTAAGATCTATATTTAGTTCTTAATTAAAGGGGAGAGAAAAATCCACGATGTTGCGCAGCCGAGATTTGGAATGGAGATAAATCATCCTTCCGCCAGCACCCTGGGCACATGCCCACCCATTTCAGGACCCGGCCTCCCGCCAGGGCTGGAAACCCTCAGTCCCCCTTCCTCCTCCCTCCCTCCCTCCTTCCCTGTTTCCATACTTCCTCTTCTCTGTTATTCTGCATCTATTTACTGAGACTCCACTCTGGGCCAGGCACTGAGCTTTGATTCTGGAGAACAGCAGGAAATAAAAGAGCCTGTGTCTGCCCGCAAGGCACTTACAGCTCAGGGAAGAACGCCCCCGGCCCCCCACCCCCACCCCCACCCCCACCTGAGGCCTTCCCGGGGGCACATCCTGGTCTCCAGACAGGTAGGTGACATGGCAGCAAGAAGAGAAGGTATTGGCAGACACCCTCCTACATCCGGGTGGGCGGTGACTTGCCTGAGACCTCGCACCACTCTCGTCACTGCTTGGGGATCTGCTCAGTCTTCTCTAAAAACAAGATGCGCAGCCTCTGGGTGGGATGGAGAGCATCCCAGCCGGAGGCTCACATTCACCTCCAGTTTCCCCCCGGCTCCGCGACCTTGGGCACATCACTTCTATGTCTTAGACTCCTCCCCTTTTCCAGCCAGTGGAGACAGCCCTCTTGGCTTTCCATCTCTCAGAGATGGCTGGGAGAGGCTCTGTAAATAGCCACGTGCTGCCGGACCCCCGTGTGTAATCCCGAACAGCGACCTCACGGGGCTGCAGCGAAAGTCACCAGAGTGACAGGGGAAGACGCCGCTCCAGGAATTAAAAAGGAAATGAAGAGATGTGAAAGGAAGAGACCGTCTGTAAAGTAGAAGCTTTGGATTTCAAGTTCATTCTCTATTTTTTGTTTGTTTTGGCCAGATCAAACTCTTGCGTGAGGAACTGTTGGGTTGCACCTTGGCAAGTCCCCAAGTGGGCTGGCTGCAGGAGAGACCCTCAGGACCCCCTTTCTCCTTCCCACACCCTCAAAGAGAGAAGGAGGATGGGTTGTCAGGAGCGTGAGGCGGGGTCTTCCAGCTTCCCTCCAACCTTAAGAATCTAGAATTCTCTGCCATCCACTGGGGCCCTCTCCCCCGGGAGGGGCCCAACTGAACAGTGGCTGATGGACAAGGTCATGGCACAAAGACCTCTGCAGACCAGCAGGCCAGGTTCCTGGGAGGTCAAGTGACTTGGTCAGGTGAACAAAGAGGGCAAGAGCTGGGGTCCACACCCCAGCCCAGGACATACCTAGCAAGACAGGGTTCAGCACGGCAGATGGGGGGACTGGCGGGGGCAGGACAGATTAATTAGGAAAAGTCTTGAAGTGGACGAGATAGCTGTTGATTAGGAACACAAACCTGGCCTGCTGCCCATCCTCACCCCTGCACCCCTTGCCCACCAGAAAATGTTTTTCTCCAAAGCAAACCCAGGCTCCGGGGATGCTGGGCCCCTCTCAGTGTGCAATGCGAAGTCCACTGGGCAACACGGGGGCCGCTCATGGGGGTGGCACTGTGGCATAGGGGGTAAAGCCACTGCCTGCAGTACCAGCATCCCATATGGTCACCGGTTCCAGTCCCGCATGCTCTACTTCCAATCCAGCTCCCTGCTAATGCACCTGGGAAAGCAGAAGATGGCCCGGTGGTCCTAGGGCCCTTGCACTCACGTGGGAGACCCAGAGGAAGCCCCTAGTTCCTGGCCCAGCTCTGGCTGTTTGGGCCATCGCAGGAGTAAACCAGCAGATGGAAGATCTCTCTCTCTCTCTCTCCCTCTCTCTCTCTCTTACTCTCCATCCCTCCCTCCTCCCTCCCTCTGCCTCTCTACTTCTCAAATAAATTGTTAAAAGGGGGGGGGGGGGGCTCAAATCACCAGAGCACCACACCATCCCCGGTGTCCCCAGAGAGGGTCCCTGGCTCTGGCAAAGACTAACAAGTGGGAGCACAGGGCCAGGCGCCCTTTGCACTTAGTGTTAAAGGTGCTGGACTGGCTAGCAAAAGAGGGGGACCCAGTGAGCCCCCTTGGGAAACAGGTGGCACAAAGGAACAGAACCAGCAAAGACTGGCAGGGGCTGGCTTTTGGCCCGGCAGTTAAGCCCCTGGGGTTAGGATGTCCGAGCCCCACATTGGATATCCTGGGTTCAAACCCTAGCTCCTGACTACAGCTGCCTGCTAATGTATCCTTGGAGACAGCAATGATGGCCCCTCCCCCGGCCCCCACCCGCGTGGGAGACCTGGATGGAGTTCTGGGCTTCCGCTTGGCCAGCATTTAGGGAGCTCTCCTTTAAGGAAAGGGAAGCGGAAGGGAGGAGATGGGTGGACCAGGCCGCAAGGGCGGCCGGGGATCGGCCCAGGGAAGGCCTTGGAGGAGAGAGCGGTTCACTCCTGCGGTGCACTCGGCCTCCAGAGAGGGTCCGCCTCGGCACACCGGTCCAGCCTCGCTCCCCACGCAGGGCAAGCCCCGCAGCGCCCCTCCACCCCCGGACCGACCGTCGTCGGACAGCCCCGGGTGGGCAGGGGCCCTGGTTTATTTCAGAGCGGGCCGCTTGCAGCCGGGGAAGCGGTGCTAACGCCCGCGGAGCCGGCAGGCTGGGAAAGTTAACTCGGCACAATCGGCGCATCAAAGCGGCGCAGCTGTGGCTCGCGGAGCCGGCGTCGCTTTCTTCTCAAGGCTTCCTTCTCCCCGATTAATCAGCGGCTACAGCGCGGCGCTTTGATCCCCGAAATCAAACCCTCCGTCTGATGGGTGACTTGATGTTATGCTAATCCGAGCTGATTGAGCTGAGATAATTACACTTCATCCAGGTTTCCTGGGAGTTCCGAATAAATATTGATGCACATCTGTCCCCCGCTCAGGTGTGGCGGGGAGCTTTGCAATGGCAACAGTTTTGTCCCGGCCCCGGGCGCGTGCGCGCGCTCCGCCGCCAGCCGCCCGCCTCGGCCCCTGCGCCCGGGCGCTGGGAGCCAGGCCTCCGCGCACGGCCTGCGGGCGCCGCGAACCTGGAGGGCGGCCCCCAGCTGATCTGCTCTGGGCTTTGAGTCGCGTTGCCTGCATACGGGCTGTGTCGTCTTGGACTCTGTCGCTTAATCTCTCTGAGCCCCCCACCAGGGCCTTCGTATCTCTTCCCGATTGCGGTGCAGGAGAATGGGCGCACGAGTCACAGGCGGTCTTGCTGGCACCCGCGCTGGGCCCTCCCCGCCGAGGGCCCCACCGGCGCCTCCTCGCTGCCAGCGCTCGCGTGCCCAGGCTGCTGCAGACGCTATAGAAATGCATAATAAAGACGGCGGTGCCGCTCCTCCCCGCGGGCTAATTAGGTCGTGTTTGTAAAGCACTTGGAAGACAAAACGCGCCCCAAGTGTTAATTATCATTAGCCCCGTCCCAACACGCTTCCCCGGCAGCAGGGCAGCAGCTCGGGGAAGCCACAGTGTCCCCTGGCCAGCCTGCGCCACAGCGGCCGCGGGGGCGGGGCGAGGGGACAGATGCCAGGCCACGCGGCCCACTCCCTCCTGGCTCAGGATCCGGGTCTCTGGGACTGGGACAGAAAGAGGGGAGGGAGAGGCGCATAGTACCAGACGCATCTAATTGCGGGTGTGTCTGCCTCCCACTCCCGGCTGTCTGGGAAG
This sequence comes from Lepus europaeus, assembly GCF_033115175.1. Classification (NCBI taxonomy): domain Eukaryota; kingdom Metazoa; phylum Chordata; class Mammalia; order Lagomorpha; family Leporidae; genus Lepus; species Lepus europaeus. Next base: position 105,036,467 of record NC_084833.1, read on the forward strand.
GCCTCACAGAGTCCTTGGCCCTGGGGAGATGGATCCCTGGCACTGACCGCTGGACTGCCCTAAACAGTGTCTTGAATCTCAGGGTTTGCCCCTGGCTGCCCCTAAAACTTTGTCCCCCACTAACCAGAAACCCTGTTGCGCAATCCAAGCCCCCAGCAAGGCCAGGGCTGAGGCACCAGGGAGACACAAGCCCCAGCTCACAGTGGCTTTAATTCCGGCAGATCTTGGCCTTGCCCTCAGAATGAGACTTTTCTGGAAGTCTGTTCGACTCCTTCCTCATCCTCCAGGCAATTAGCCTTCCCCTCCGGCTGGAGGGGTGGGGGAGGAAGGGGCCCTGAGTCCTATCTAGTCCCATTTCCCACCTTCATTAGGGATGTGGGGCAGAAGGCCCAGATGCACAGGTGAATGTGGAGTGGCACTAGGTCCCTAACTCGCAGCGCCCAGTAGGTTAATCCTATGTCTGCGGCACTGGCATCCCATGTGGGCAGTGCCGTGGTTGTATCACGTGGGAGAGAAGCTACATGCATGCTCGCTTGTTACCACGCCACTACCTCCCCTGCAGAGCCCCTCACACTCATCCGCCCCCATCCGGAGGGTCTTCTGGGACCCCTGCTGCCTGGGCCCTCCTGGTTCCCTCACATCACAGTGGCTATGTCTTGCCTCCCCTGTTCTGACCAAGCTGGAGCCCTCCTTCCACCCCACCCCTCAGCTGCTGTGCCCACCTCCGTGTCCCTGTGCACAAGGGACCCTCCGCCAGGAACGCCTTCCTCCTCCTTCCCCACTCCCGGTCTGCCAGGTGAAGGGCAGAGAGAATTCTGTCCCCACCTCCTCCTCCAGCACTGGGCAAACATGTCCTTTGTGATAAACCACAGCAGCACTTAGATTCTTTCCAGTGAAAAGGATAAGGAAGATGTGCAGAGTCCCTCACAATTTACAAAGTGCATTTAGGGGCTGGCGCTGTGGCACAGTAGGTTAATCCTATGTCTGCGGCACTGGCATCCCATGTGGGTGCTGGTTCTAGTCCCGGCCGCTCCTCTTCTGATCCAGCTCTGCAATGGCCTGGGAAAGCAGTGCTTGGGCCCCTGCACCCACGAGGGAGACCCGGAAGAAGCTCCTGGCTCCTGGCTTTGGATGTGGCCACTTAGGGAGTGAACCAGCAGATGGAAGACCTTTCTCTCTGTCTTTCCCTCTATCTATAACTCTACCTCTCACTGCCTGCCCAGTGACCCATCACATTTGCTGCATCCTCAGGGCCTAGCCAATCCCATGCTGCTCCTCTCTGCAGAAGCCCCTTGGAGTAGAGGAGCAGGGTGGCATTTAAAGAAAGTGCATTTAAACACTTTCTCTGAGAAACCAAAGTTCAGAAATGTCAGGGGATTTGCCCAAGGACACACCCTGGTTAATGGCCATGCTGGGGCAACAGCCTGGGTATGCTGTCTCCAGACCCTGTGCAACACCCTCATGTCCATCCTGAAATTGTGTTTCTTTATTTCTTTTTGATTTACTGGAGAGATGGATGGAGACAGACACAGACAGAAAGACAAAGAGAAAGAGCGCACACATTTCCATCCACTGATGTGTGCCCCAAATCACTGGGGTGAGGCCGGGATCAATGCCAAGAGCTGGGAACTCAACCCAGGTCCCCCAGGTAAGTGGCAGGAACTCAACTACCTGAGCTACCACCATTGCCTTCCAGGATCTGCATAGCAGGAAGCTGGAGTCAGGAGCCGGAGCCCAAACCTGAACCAAGTACTCCAGTGTGGGACACACGTGTCTTAACCACCAGGCCAGTCACACACCCTGTATTTCCTCGTAAACACTGCATATTCTGTTGCTCCCCCACCACTTTACTAAAATCAAGCATTTACATCAACGAGCATTTTGCCATGGGTACTTCTGTTGTTTCAGGAGCTGATGGATGGGGCTGGGCGCCAGACATCTCAGAATAAGGCAAACCTCACGGGTTGGGGAGAAGGAATGCCCAGGCCTCTCCCTGGGGAAAAAGACTAGACGCTCCACAAAGCAGGCCTGGGCCTCATCTACCGCTTCCACCCTAGTAATTCCTACATGGCATTTCATAATGTTTGTTGGCTTCCGAGCAGGGATAAAATGGAGAAGCAGACGGCCTGAGGTCTGCGGGCAGGAGAGAGACCAGGAGGCCACGCACCTCCGCCTCCCTGATCCTCGGGTTCCCAAATTTTCCAGAGCGTAAGATATCACGTGGGGAGTCTCTTACACAGCAGGGCCCACTCCTGTCTGGGCGAGCCCAGGACTCTTCTTCAGGCACCTCCTTACCCAGCACATGCGCCCCAGGGAAGCTAGGACGAAAGCCTTCCTCCAGCCACCCACCAGATGCTGAGCACGCACAGAGATCCCCGGAGGTCAACCATGCAGGGAAGATGCGCCTTCAGGCAGACAGCAGTGAGACCCCACTTCTGGGGGGGGAGGGGCAGGGCCATCCCACAGGCCTGGTGGGAGCATGGCAGGCATTTAGCCAGCCTTACAGCAGTAAAAGTACGGCAAAGGGATGCTAAGGGCACTGGTCCACCTGCTGCTGGGAGCCACCTGCTCCTCTACTCCAAGGGGCTTCGGCAGAGAGGAGCAGCATGGGATTGAGGATGCAGGATATGTGATGGGTCACTGGGCAGGCAGGTGTGCTGCCCGTGAGGAGCCCTGGGGACACGCAGGGCTGCCTTATCCACTGGTCACAGGAGGTCAGGCTGGAAGGCTCGTGAAAATGTCTTATTCTCTTTTAAACTCAAAAGGAAATAAATAAGGGGCTAGCATTGTGGCGTAGTAAGTTAAGCCGCCACCTACAAGCTGGCATCCCATATGGGCTCCAGTTCGTGTCCCAGCTGCTCCACTTCTGATCCAGCTCCCTGCTGATGGCCTAGGAAAAGCAGCAGAAGTGCCTGGGCCCCTGCCACTGACGTGGGAGACCCGGATGAAGCTTCTGGCTCCTAACTTTGGCCTAGCCTAGTTCTGGCCATTGCAGCCATCTGGGGAGTGAACCAGTGCATGGAAGATATCTCCTCTCCCCTGCGTCCATAATTCTGACGTTCAAACTAAATAAAAATCTTTAAAGAAGAAGAAAAGAACTTTCAGAGAGAATGAGAGTTATACAATGTGAATTCACTTGTCTATATACCAACTCAGTTATAAAGCAGAATTTATTTTAATGACAGAAGGGACCTGTGAAAGCAAAAGTGCCTAAGAACCACCAAAGTCACAAAGCGGCTTGAGGCAGGGGGCAGGATGTGGGTCATGAGGCCCTGGAGCCTCAGGGGCTTCCCAGAGAGGAGAGGGGACTTCCCCTGGAAGCCGGAACTTACAGTGGGCCTGATCCCTCTCGGGCTGTGCCCGGGGCCTGGCAGCCCAGCAGGGGCCTGGAGTTGTCAAGGTGATGTTCAGCCAAGCTCCCCGTAGCAACCTCAGGCCTACAGATGGGGCTCAAAATGAGAAATGGGGACAGAGAAGCCCGGGTGCGTGGGCAGGAGGATAAACAAACGGGAAGGGATCCAGGTGAGCACATTTATTTATCATCAATATTTGCGGTCCTTGTTGATTTGAGCTGGACATCCTTCAATCTGTTCCCTAAGTGGGGAGAAAGAGAAGGACCAGCCTGGCCTGGCCTGTGCTCTGGTGGCCTCGCTCCCGTCCCCTGCCCCGTGTCCCGCTTGTGGCGAGCGAGCGGCTCCACCTGCAGTCAGAGGCCACGGTCACTAATCCAGAAATGAAAGCGCCCGGAGAAAACAGGCTAATCAAATTATACATTCCTGAGAACCATTTATAAGCCGGGTACATTCTTTAATCTTAATTAGAAATCTGAGCAGCTCCCACCGTCTCTGTAATCAACATTTAAACAGCACTGACCCCCGTGGCGCTAACCTTGAGAGCCACACGCAGGTCGGCAGGCAGCCAGGGAGCCGGGGCGGGGTGGGAGCAGCCTCCTCACAGGACAATATTGGACCACTCAGCTGCCCCTCGTTACCCCTCGGGCTCCCCTGCCTGATGACACACGTATACACGGCTTTAATCTATGCCATCCACCCTGCCCCCACCCAGGCCCAGGTATAGGAGCTCCTGTCGCTCACCTAACAATTATAGAAGTTTTCTAACTGGCCCGTTCTCTATGCTGCAGCCCAGTGATCTTTCTACAAAGCACTTCTGATCACGTTGATTCCTGTAAAACTCCCCCAAGTTTCCTTAGAGCCTTCAAGATACAATCCAACACCTGCCGCCCCCAGCACGGCGCCCCAGGCTTTGTGGGCTGGCCCCTACCTGCCTCTTTGTCCCATTCCTCCACAACACCGAGCCACTGTGAGCCCCCACGTGCACTGGGGGCCTTGATTTTCTGAGCCTTTGCACAACCTGTGCGTCCTGCCAGGAATGCTTCCCTCTAACTTTAACAACCTGGCTGGCTCCCATTTAGCCTTTAAAAACCTTGCAAAGAAAAGCCACGTTCTGTAGGGCAGTTTTAAACGTTCTCTTTTCCCTCTAAAGGCCCAATGATTTTCATCTATGAAACTGACAACAGAGCAGAAGCAGGCAAATTTATTGACACGCTGCAACACGGGACTCATACAAAAAGTGTGAGACTCAAATTAGGGCTGGACAGCTGCAGCTTCCGTGTACAGGAAGTCGCTGGGACACCTGGAGGGAGGTGGCCACAGGGAGCGGGAGGGTGACAGCCAGCGAATGCACTAACAAGGTTGTCTTCCCATGTAGATGAAGCCTCCCAGGTAACACCACGGCAGTAATCTCTAGCTAGGCCCGTGGTCAACTCCCCCACTCCCCACCCCATCTCTTTGCTAGGCCTTTGTCAGATGGAAAAGCCCTGCCCCCATCTGCTGTTTACTAGATGTAAATGTTGGCTTAACAGGCTAATCCTCTGCCTTGCTGCGCCGGCACACCGGGTTCTAGTCCCGGTTGGGGCGCCAATTCTATCCTGGTTGCCCCTCTTCCAGTCCAGCTCTCTGCTATGGCCCGGGAAGGCAGTGGAGGATGGCCCAAGTGTTTGGGCCCTGCACCCGCATGGGAGACCAGGAGAAGCACCTGGTTCCTGGCTTCGGATCAGCACAGTGCGCCGGCCGCAGCGGCCATTGGAGGGTGAACCAATGGCAAAAAGGAAGACCTTTCTCTCTGTCTCTCTTTCTCACTATCCACTCTGCCTGTCCAAACAAACAAACAAACAAACAGATGTAAATGTCTTTTTACAAAAAGACCCTTTTCAGACCTTTTTTTGGGTTTTCAGCCCCTTTGAATAGACACCTGAACATATGCTAAAGACGTACTTTGGGGTGGCCTATGTCAAAGCCTCTCCGTCCACCCACAGGCTTGTACAGGAAAACTCACAGCTGCATGACTCGTCATAGACCTAGGCTGGAAACGATCCAGATGTTGTCAGCTGGTGGATGCATCCACAGGAAACAACTCAGCGTTGACAGTGTGTTAGGCAGCCACTTGGGACACCTGCACCCCTTATCACAGTGCGGATTCGAGTCTCAGCTGCTCAGTGCTCCTGATCCAGCTTCCTGCTAAATACCTGGGAAGGAGCAGAAGATGGCCCAAGTACTTGGGTCCCTGTTACCCACATGGGAGATGGATGGAGTTCCTGGCTCCTGGCTTCAGCCTGCCCTAGCCCTGGCTGTTATGGGCATTTGGAGAGTAAACCAGTAAGATGAAAGATCTTTCTTCTCTCTCTCCCTCTCCCTTTGAAATAAATAGATACATTTTTTAAAAAATGAACCTCAAAAACATTATGCCAAGGGAAAGGTGGCAGACAGAAAGGCTATACAGGGTGTGATTCTTCTTGCAGGAACTTTCCTGCAAAGGCAAACCCACGGAGCCAGAGGCAGATCAGTGGCTGCCTTGAGCAGTGGGTAGAAGCAGCCCCAGCAGCACTAGGTGTGACAAGGGCATCTTTGGGGGTGAAGCAAGCATTCTAAAGCTGGATTTGGGGTTGGCTGCACATCGCTATAAACTCCCGGCAACCACTGAGCTGCGCGCTTGCAGTGGGTGAGCTTTATGATATGAATAACCTTCGCAGGAAAGCTGTTCGACAGTAACGCTCACTCATGGGTGGCCAGCGGGAGGAGCGGGGAGATCATCATGTGATGAGACGATGTGGAACCCAACAGGTGGGATGCATGCTCACAAAAAAAAAAAAAAAAAAAAAAAAAAAAATCTTCTAAATTCTCTGCTTAAAATTTTTCCAAAACATTAAGGGGGAAGGGGGCTCTTCTTCCAGCCCCAGCCTTTTGGAGGCCGTCCCCCCGACACTCCTCGCACCCACCTTGGGAAGAATCCAGCACGCACCGCCCCTCACTGGCTCGGCTCACCTGACACAGGCTCGTTCCTCAGGAAGCTGGGTTTCTCTATCCTGCCCGGGGCCCCTTGAAGAACACTGTTTTGCAAAGGTGAGGCTAGAAAGAAGGCTGCTGAAAGGCCCCAGGTACAACGAAACCTTTGCTCTGGGGCTTTTTTGTTTGTGTCAAGTGGTTTAGTAAAATCTGCCTCACTTTTCAAAAATTATTTATTTGAGAAGCAAAGAGTCAGGGGGAGAGAAAGAGAGAGAGAGAGAGAGAGAGAGAGAGAGATCTTGTTTGCTGTTTCGTTTCCCTAAATGGCCACAACACCTGGGGCTGGGCCAGGCTGAACACAGGACCCAGGACTCAAACCTGGTCTCCCAGGTGAGTGACAGGGACTCAGCTAACTACTTGAGCCATCCACCTGCTGCCTTCGGGGTGTCCATTAGCAGGAAGCTGGGGTCAGGAGCTGGAGCTGGGTCTCAAACCCGGGCACTCAGGAATATGAGGTGAGCAAGCTAACTGTGGTTTTCACCACTAGGCCAAACACTCACCTCTGCCTTACCTTTTGATTGCTGGGGCAGGAGTCCAATTTATATAACAAGCTAGAGCCTTCAGGGAGAAAAGAGATGAATGGCATAACCCCTGCTTCCCAGACTCAAAGATAGCCTAATGTCCCATAAAACCCAGGCCTCTAAGATAATATTACCTTAGGAATCAGGGTACCCAGGTGGGTGAGCTGGGCCCAAGACAAGGGCGTGAAAGTTCACAGGAGAGGGTTGGCTTGGGCAAACCACACTCAGGGTGCAGAAGTTCTTCCTGGAGCTCAAATATGCTTGGAGAGTTGTACTTCTGGTAAAGGCTAAGCAGGTGAGTGAGAGCCAGGACAACTGAGGGCTTGAAGCCCTTGGGAACCTACTGTGGCTTGACAGGGGACTTAGGGTCAGAGGACAAGTGGCCAAGGGCTGTGAGAAGGCACGGCAAGTCACAGCAGCGCAGGGCCGTCAGACTGCAGCTTCACCTGCACTCGGTGGTGTTGGAAGAAGGTGACCCCACTGGGAACACACATGCCACTGGGTTCTATGAAAACCCCCAGGGACTTCGGAGGGCCCCAAGACAGTCAGGAAGCCAGCTTCTCGGGCAGCCAGACTGTCACCTGTGGCTTACCCGAGCCCAGAGCTGTGCAGTGCTTCACACCCATTGCATAGGCCCCACGCCCACACGTCCTCGTCTCTCTGTTTGACTGGAAAATGAGGTCTAGCAAGGCAAGGACTGCATGCCACGCGTCGCTATGTCTACATCTTAGCATGGCTCCTGGCACATGGGAGGCACTGGTCTGTGAGCAGGGAGTTCTGACCTGTGGTTCCAAAACACCATATGACAACACATAAGTCCCCAGGACCTGAGTTTTCTCTATCCCCATGCCAGCCATACCAAGAAGAGGGTGAGGAAAAGATGCTTACAAAACTTGGAACTTCTTAAAGGGGAAGGAGCTGGTGCTAACCTGAGATTTAAGGGAGAACACCCTGGGTTGGAAGTGGGGGGAGGTCAGTCTGCAGAAGTCTTGGGTTCAGCCATTCATGTACTCGGCACACATTTGGACTCACAGTCCAGGGCTCTGCATGAAGATCCAGGGACAGAGACAGGAGTACAGCAGCCTCCCAGTGACGCCCCATCTGGACTGTGATGTGACCTCACCGCGTATGTAAAAACTGTGTAGAAAGAACCGTATCAATCAGCAAGTTTTTGGCTGCAAGTAGCAAAAACCTTCCTCAAGACTGACTGAAACAATAAGGAAAGTGCTATTTGAGGAGCAGTAAGCCCAGCTGTGAGACACAGAGAGCATGGATTCGTGGGCGTGGGCGTGGGCATGGGCATGGGGATGTGAGCAGAACCCAGGTCTTTCTGTCTCTGCTCTGTGCGCCCCCTGACTTTTGCTTCATCCCCAGCCTGGTGACAAGATCAGCCGCAGCAGCTCCAGACATCCCTTCCAGACCTGGTAGCACACAGCACACGAGGTCTATTGCTCTCTTCCACAGCTGTCTTCCAGATGCAGTAAGACTGCCCTGCAACAGCCTCCTCTCGCCCTCTTGCTCGTGTCTTATTGGCCCAACTATGAGACACAACGCCACTTCCTGAGCCAGTCACTGGGGAGGACCCAGGTGGAGTTCTGGGCTCCTGGATTCTTCCTGGCCCAGCCCCAGCCATTTGAAGACTGAACTAGCAGGTGGAACATTCTCTCTCTCCCCACCCCCCACTCCCCTCCCTTCCTCCTCTTCCTTTCAAACAAATAAACATATAGATTTTTTTTTAAATGAGCAGGAATTGTCAAAAAGACAAGAGGGAGAGGGGTGTCCCCAAGAGTGGGCTCAGCACTTGTGGAAACAGCAAAATGTTCTGTGAAGGAGAGGCCAGGCAGGACTGGGGTGCTGGGGACACTGGGGACAGCAGAAATCCAGGACCTGCTGCAGGAGGCCTCAGGGGCTGTGTAAGGGCCCTGACCTTGAGTCTCCAGGAGCAGGGGAGTCCGGTTTGTATGAGGAGGGCTTTGAAGGCAGTGAGACAATGTCCCAGCATACGCAGGAGCGAGAGGCGCCTTTCCAATGAGGATCCGTGCCGCATCCTCTCCAGCCAATCCGCTCGCGCTGCTCTTGGAGCTGTCCGTGGTATCTGCAGCAACAGCAAAGGAGCAGCTGAGACCCCCGCCTGCCCTGCAGGCTGTGGAGCAAGGACAAGCAGAGCGGACAGGAGGCAGCAAACCCACTACCCTCTCAGCAGCCCAGAATGAAGCTACCACCCGGGACACCCGGGCCTGGAGTGAGCCTGACTGCTCCCCAGTGAGTCTCCCTGCCCCCACACCATGGTGCTGCCAGCAGCCCGTGCCATCTCTCTCCAGCTTCACTGAGCTATCTGCTGTCTGCCCCTTGGCCTGCAGCCCCCCACCCTCCAGCCAGAGAGAAGGGAAACATGGAGTCACAATGCGGAAGCCGGGCAAGGAAACCATGAGCTCCTGGTCCCTCTCAGCCCCTGTACTCTCACTTCCAGGCTCTGCTGCAAACACACCTGCTTCTCCCCGGACTCCTGGGTTCTACTCCCCTCCCTTCTCCCCTTCCAGCTTCCTTGCCACCTGTGGCCTGGCTCCCACCAACTAGGTTATTATTAATATGGCCACAGCCACTCAGCACCCCCAGGGACCACCTCAAAGAGCCCTTCTCAACCCTCATCCTCTATGATGTCTGAGAGGTGTTCTTCACTTTGGACAACCCCTTTCTTGTTAAATTCAACTCGGTATCAAACCCTTACTTCATCGAAGCACTCACAGACCTGGGTCTCAGCCTGGCTGCTGTGTCACTGCTATCCGGCTCCCTGGCCCTCCGGCCACTCCCTGCCTGCCTCTTTCATGCCTCTTTCCACCCGCGGCCATGGCCTCACACCTGTGCATGTTCTCATCGTGTGTCTCCAGCCATCCTCTCCCATCTCTCATTCTTGTGCAACGATGACTTTCCCATCTAAGTCCCCAGCCCCTACCTCCCCCAGGAGGCTCCCGCTGGGCCCTGCTCTCCAGACCCCGAAACATCCGGCACCCCCTACCTCACCCCTCTTTCTTCCCAGCCTCTCAGAATGCATCCACACCTCCACCCTTGACCCCATGGAGTTTCCCAGGACACCTAACTCTCCCTGGCCCCTGAGTCTTTAGATTCTTACAGTTGTTTTTTGCCATAAGCAAACCTTAGGGTCTCCCTAGACATCTGTCTCGTGGAGTCCAGACTCCTCCATGGTCAGCCCCCAAGCAGCGCTACAGCCTCGTTTCCTAGGACTCTCCTCCGGATGCCTCCACTGGACCCAGGCCACCCCCGTCCCTGCAGTGCCTTCTCCCTCCCAGCCCATCAGGCTGTTGTCTGTTGCCTGGCTCACTTCTCAGTTCCGCCCATGGGAGCAGATAGAGCCTCCAGCTCTGTGGCTGAGAAGCCTGGGTTCACAAACACCTTGCATTCTCAGCAAGGCCCTTAACGCTTTGACTTGGACTTGAACTTTGCACACTGAACTGCGGGGATTTTTCCTGTGCACGTTCACTGCTGGGAAGGAGAGGAATCCCGCAGGCTCCTTGCAGGCAGGGCCGCCCTGGCAGGAGAGGGAAGAAGGGCGCTCAGGCCCCTCCTCTCATCTCGTCAACCCACATGGGCAGAAGAGCAGCAGCAATGCTCACCACTGTGTCTACAAGGGCTGGGGTTGGTTCCTCCAGAACATGCCCAGGGGAGATGCTGAGTGAGGGAGAAAGCAGCTGCTCCCACATTGCCGTGTGTTCCTGCCAGGGCAGGGCCAAGCTGCACAGACCCTCAATCCGAGCGGCACTGGGTGCACCAACATCTCTCATGAGCTGCAGCCCTCCCTACCTGTCAGCGCCCCCACCCTGCCCTGCCAGCCACTCTGTGCAGAGTGTCCTACGACGAATCTCCTCCTCACATTCTCAGCACCACATTCCTAACCTCCTTGTCCAGTTTCTGGAAGAATCAGTGGTGTTCACTTGTGGGTGGCCAGTTGTCAGGGATTGCAGAGCTGGCTTGATTCCCAGTGCCCACTCCCTCTGCAGCAGCCAAGCTCCCCAGGGGTCAACCTCAGAGGCCAAGAATGAGCCCCAGCACTCCTACTCACACTTCCTCTCCCCTTAATAAAGATGAGCTCCTTAAGAAATTGGATGCCCATTGAGGTCACTTTTTAATGCTCTTTCATTTCCTTTCATGCTCTCAGTTAACAGCCAAAAGTCTAACTCTACGTAGGGGTTGTCCAATCCTTTCTTCCCCAAATGGCAATTCCATTCTCAGCGGGGCTGGTCCCTATGTCCCTGTGGCTCTCTGGTGGCACCCATGGCTCACGGCGACTCCATCCCCTGCCCTGTGCCCCGAGCCCAGCATTTACACAGTCGCGAGGCAAACAGACGCTCAGTACAAGTGATGATAATCTGTAGCGCAGCCCGGTTCTGCATGTTTGCTCCCAAATTCCAAAGCGCAGCTCCCCAAATGTTACCCTCAGCTGTGCTCTCTTATGAGCTGGAGGCACAGGAAGGTGGCCCCATTATCAGAAATACACCAGGCAGCCAGCATGCACACAGACCAGGGCAGAGTCCTCCACACCAAGTCCCCCTCGGCTGGCATCCGAGGTCCCCTGCCTCTGCTCCTTCGTCCCCTCCCAGACCTTGGGTCTCTTCTTCCCTCCCTGGATCCAGCTGCTTCCCCCTCCTGACCTCCGGCCCAGGCTCTCAGGCAATAGGTTCCATCAAGTCTTCCCCTTGATGGCAATCAGAGGGGACCTCGGATCTAACAACTCCCACAGGCAGGACAAGGGAACAGCCTCACAGAGATGACACCCAGAAGATAAACAAACCTTCCCCGGCCCAGCGGTTCTCAGCTCTTCTTGTGCACCAAAACCACCCAGGCAGCTTTTTAGGTATTGATCCAACGACTCTGCGATGGGGCCCAGGTGCCACCTGCAACCTGCAGGTGATCCTAAGGCACGGACACTGAGCACGACTCCCAGTGCAACTGAACATCACTTCCTCCTTCTCGCCTTGGCTGGGTCCTTCCTTGGCTGATCTCTTCCTTGGCTGGGTCCGGACCAGGTCCCCAGCCTGCGAGAGGAGTCCAGAGGCAGTCAGGCTGCCCACCGCGGCAGGTGTCTGTGCTGACCTGGCACCGGGGCCGGAGCTGAGGGCGGAGCTGGGGCTGCTGCTGTCCCTCTCGCAGTGAGGGGCAGGGAGTGATGCAATGTGGCGGCGAGGATGGCAGAAAGGAGGCCACACCGCTGAGAGACACCGCTCACCTGGGCATCGCAGTCCAGCTGAAAGACAGCCCTGGGCTGGACTCCCTGGGACTTGACAATGGACATGAGGAAAGGAGCAGTAGCGAGCTAAAACAAAGACCATGGGGGCGGTTTAGTCCTGCAATTCTCAGACCCCCTCCAGCTCCCCAAAGGGGTCAGGGCTGCCCTCTGGCCCCTAAGGCTCAGGGCTCTCAGCCCAGCAGTCCCTCCAGGGGCCCCCGAGTCCTGGGAGAGAGGACACAGCACAAGGCTGGCTTCCCTAGGCCCAGCTGAGGCGTCCCCTCCATCTCCATCTCCCACTCACTTCCTGGCCCTACACACTCTCTTCTCAGTGGTCTGCCCACGGGCCCCGACCCCAGGGCTTAGGGAGAGCAGTGGCTGCTGACGTGGAAGGGCCCAGCGCGTGCCCGGGCTGTGTCTTGGCACCCTGGCAGCCGACTGGAGCCCTGCTGCTCTTTGTCACTGCACCTTCACTGTCACCGCAGCTGAGCCTCCCCAGGCTGCCTGGGGGCAGGTGCTGCCAGCCCCACCCGACAGACAAGCGTGCGGAGGCTCCCGGAGGGGAAGTCACCGGCCAGGGGAGGAACAGTCTGAGCCCCCACTCTCCGCTCCACTCCTTCATCTTTTCCCAGGAGCACTCAGTGGGGGAAGGGCTGGGAGCACCAACACTCAGTCCAAGAGGACGTCTCACCCAGTCCCATTCTCAAGACCGGACTCCCAACTCAGGAATCTTCCTGCAAAGCCAACCCCAAAACTCGACCCTTTCCAGGAGACACGAGTCTGGGTCTCTTTGACTTGTCAGTGGCAGGTGCCAATCTTTTTCTCCTCCACCAGGGGAAGCAGTCACCGTGGCTTCTATAAGCTCCCAACCAGCCTTACATAGCCAATTTAAATGTCACCTCTTCTGGGAAGCCCTCCTTGCCTTCTCCCACCCTCCACTCTGCTCCCATATATTCATTCTTCACAACCTGTTATAATTTTTTCTCCGATTTTTGTGTAAGTCAGCTTCCTGCAAGCCCATCAAATAGGATACTGCCTTAGTCATCCTGGTGTCTTCCATGAGACAGGCCAGAGATTATCCCCAAACCAGACACAGGTTAGGCATTCAGGAAGCCATGACCTAACCCTGCTGTGGCACCTCCCAGGAAAGCCCAGGATCTGGAAGGACAAGTGGGCCCCTAGCTCTGCCCTGCAACCCCTCTCCCAAACTAAGGCCAGAAATTCCCAAGCTGAGCCTGCTGGACCCCAGGATTAAAAGACAACATGGGCTAGAAAGACACCCTCCCCCAAGGCCAAAGACGCCCTCCCCCAGGGCCGTCAGGGACCCTCCTGTCACAGATCAGGCATTGGCCAGTTCAAGTTGACAGCAGTGATGGCAACGTTTGACAGGAGGGTACCACCTGGTGCGTGAGCAGAAGTCCAAGCGCACACGGAGTCAGCCTTTGCCCTGTGTCCCTGCCCAGAGCCATTAGGCACCACGGCCCCAGAAAGAGCAAGAACAGACTGTGTTTCTGGGCCAGATCAGGGACGTGGCTATGGGTAGAACGACCCATGGATAAAGGATGCTGCATCCATGCAGTGGAATGACTGACTGAAGAATGGATGAACCACCCACCCTCATGTGGGACCCAGGCCGCGTGTGTCTGCAGGAGAGGAGACCCAGCCCAGGGACGGCATAGAGGAGGCCTCCCCTCCCGGCACGGGAGCAATCCCAGGCTTCCGCTTATTGGGAAATCAATAAGGAGGCGGGCCCTGCCTGGGCAGGCTGACACGCTGTATACAGGCCTTCTGCAAACACCATCATCTCCTCAGTTATTAATGGGCCCTGCTCGCTGCCTCTTCATTAGTGCTCAAATATCAACAGAAACCCGTTTACTTACCACGGGCTCCTGCTTGCGCCGAGCAAATTTGGACAGGGCTAGGCAAACAGGGAGCTTGTTGTTGGGCTAATGACAGAGCCCAGTGTAAAGTTTAGCGGCAGCAGAAGCAGGCAGACAGGGCACCAGCCTGCACCTGCCCCCAGGGGCGACCCCGCATGAGCTGGTGGGGAGAGGAAGGCGGGGAGCCACACCAGGGAGAGGTGTACGGCCTGGGCCCCAGCCCACACAGCCGTGGTCCTGCACTGGAACCCGTCCACACTGTGGTCAGCCATGACCTCTTCAGACCGCCCCTTGGGCCCTAGGAACTAGGCCTGGCAGGAATGCAAGGCTACATGGAACAGTATGCAACAGAATGCAAAGTTGCATGAACATGGGCTTCAGGGCTACACGGAGCTCAAGTTCAAATCCAGGACCTGGCTCACTGTGCAGTTAGGTGGACCTTCGTTGGCTTAAGCCTCAGTTTTCCCATCTGAAAAATGGAAACTAGAGTAGAGCGAATCCCATAGAGAGGCCCTGACAATTCTGTGAGATGGTGCACAACACAGAGCGTGATACCCAGGAGCCTTACGCAGATGAAAACACTGTGGCTTGGACAAAATTGAGACTCTCACCCCGAGCTTGTGGCTCAGAGCACAGGGCCAGACTGGCTCAGGTTTCAAGTTCAGGTGCAGCCCACAGCACCCTGCAGCACTGTGCATCCATGAACCCCGCCCTGGGGGCCTGAGCCACCCCAGACACTCAGTGTGCCCGGCGCAGGCTGAGCTCTCGCTAGGCCCCCGCCCCCCGCTGCCTTGCTCTTCTGTCTGCTCACACGTCGCTGGTGGGATGTAGTCCCAGTCTTTGGGGCTCAGCTTTTCATCCTCAGCTAGCTCTGGCCTCTCAGCAAGTGGTACATCTTCCTGGGGGTGTCCCTCCAGAACAATCCATCTGGGCCCAATGAGAGGAGCCTCATGAGCTCCCCCAGTGGCCTGAGTCCCATGCCCCTTGGCCTGGTGTCCCAGGTTGGGGGGAAGGTGCAGCACCAGACCTGGCGAAATCAGAGCCCAGGAGCCACCAGAAGGGCCAACTATGGTGCTACAAAGTCAGGGCGGCTGAGGGGAGTCGGTGGGGAGCAGAGTCCACTGTGGGGGTTGCATCTCGCATCTTCCTGCCAGACCTCCGTCATGCACACACCTGCTGCAAACAGCTGCCTGGCATCTCTCCGGTGCCCTGGGGATGCCCAGCTACAAGCCTTGTCTGCGAGAGGTATGGGCCTGCTAAGGGGCACACACAAGCAAACAGAAGCATGGCGGCCAGAGCTATAGCCAAGCACTCAGAAAGGGCCCCAGGAGCAAGGACAGTGAGGCCTTGGTTTCATCTGGGGAGTGGCCAATGACTTCACAGGGCATGAATATTCAAGCCCAGGCTGGAAGGAGAGAGTGGGTTCCAGTCAAGGAAGACAGGAGGGGCCCTCCGGCCCACAACAAGGGCACCTGCAGGCAGGGCTGTGATCAGAGCAGCTGGGGAGGTCAGGCAGGACTGATCAGTTCTGGACAATCCTCCCATCCCACACCATGGCGCTGGGGGCCACCAGTGCACACTCAATCTCTTTCTGAGACAGGGAGCTCACTACTGTGTCCCTGTGCCTGCAGCAATGAAGCAATACCGCAAGGCCCCTGAGACCTAAAACAGCCCTGGGGCAGAACAAGGAGACAAGTTGCTCACCACTCAGCCTCAGACCAGATTTGGTAGAGTGCCTGCTGTATACAGCTCCTGCAAGTGCAGAAGTCAGGGCCTGCTGTATACAGCTCCCAGGAGTGCAGGACCTGCTGTATACAGCTCCTGCGAGTGCAGAGGTCAGGGCCTGCTGTATACAGCTCCCAGGAGTGCAGGACCTGCTGTATACAGCTCCTGCGAGTGCAGAGGTCAGGGCCTGCTGTATGCAGCTCCCAGGAGTGCAGGACCTGCTGTATACAGCTCCTGCGAGTGCAGAGGTCAGGGCCTGCTGTATGCAGCTCCCAGGAGTGCAGGACCTGCTGTATACAGCTCCTGCGAGTGCAGAGGTCAGGGCCTGCTGTATACAGCTCCCAGGAGTGCAGGACCTGCTGTATACAGCTCCTGCAAGTGCAGAGGTCAGGGCCTGCTGTATGCAGCTCCCAGGAGTGCAGGACCTGCTGTATACAGCTCCTGCGAGTGCAGAGGTCAGGGCCTGCTGTGTACAGCTCCCAGGAGTGCAGGAGCAGGATGACCTGGCTCTCAGGGAGTCGCGTTCTGCAGGCGGAAGGAGGACACTGTCCACAATAAACAAACATGGAGTGAGAGGATTTCCCTTGGAGCTAATGCTGGACAGGAAAGGGGGTTTGCAACGCAGTGCAGAACACTGAGGAGGGGCCAGGGCAGCTATTTTGACTGAAGTAGTCAGAGTCGGCCTATCTAAAGGGGAGACACTTGAACTTTGGATGGAAAAAACGAAGAAGGACGATTCCTGAGTTTGAGGCGTAACACCTGGGCATGTGGGTGTCCCTTCCAGGGATGGGGAGACTGGGCAGGTGGGAAATGCACAGGTTCAGCCACCACTGCCCTTCAGAGTAGCTAATAACAGGGCCATGAGCTGGGCCACTCACAACGCCCAGGCTCCAAAGGGTGCCCCATGCACACACTCTTACGCACAGCTACCCACGCCGCTCCTCGGGGCACACTCACTCAGTACCCCGAAGGCTCCTTCTAGCTCACAACGAACACACTTGCGGGGCACACGCCTGCTGCACCCGATTTCCCAGGCTTTGTCACGCTCAGAGCACAAGCAGTTGGGTTGCACAAAGCCCACAGGTGCACCTGCACCCTGCTTTCCTCCCTTTGCTCACGCACACCCCTTAGCCCTTGCTCCCCTCACGAGTTCCTCTGCTTTTTTAACCTCGTATAATGTGCATAGCCACCCCAGGTGACTGGGCTAGGTTCCTCTCCCAGAGGGAAGGAAATTCTGACGCCCGAGTCATTTGAATCTGTGGCACTGAAAGGTCTCCTGACCAGGAGGAACAAGAAAATGTCACTGGCTGATGGGAACAATTTTAATGCAAAATGCCACCTTCTAATGATTGTACCTTTTGCTGCAGCTGCCAGCAAAAAGACACTTAGCTCTTTCCCATGGGCCAGACACTGATCAAACAGTTTTGTACTTTCTCCTGCCTCCCCCTGCCCCCCCAGAATGGGGCTCTTTGGCCGTTCGCGGGCTCCTCCCAGCGCCAGCCCAGGCGTCCTCCTGAGCCAAGTGGAGGAGAGGCCTGGAGGAGCAGCCCCGAGCGGGAACGTGGGGAGCCGGTGCGTGCAATTTCTTCAACTCTTTTCTTGGCTTCCTCTCCTCCTCCCACAAGTCCTGGCTGCACTTAGAGGAGACAGGGCGTGCCCGCCGTGCTCACCAGTGTCCTGGTACCCGAGCACGGGGCCCAGAGCTTGCTCACAGCCTCACGCTTTCCCGCTAGCCCTGGGGTCGCTCCCTCTCCTCTTCACCTTTGAAAGCCTGAGGATCCTCCAGTTCCCACCCAGGGATACCTCCCCTAGGCGCACATTTAAACCGCCCCGATATTCGATCAACATGCATCTAAGAACCGTAGTAAAGACTTGTGCAGCTGGAGTTGAAGCCAGGTGACCCTCAAATACAGAGAAGGTGGGACTCTCAAAGCACAGCCTCGAACCATAGAGCTGGGAGGCTCGAGCGGTCCCCTGGTGGTGAGAGGAGGGGTCCCTGAGAGCTGAAAGGGGCTCCAGCCAACAGCCAGCAAGGAAACAGAGGCCTCAGGTCTGCAACTGCCCACATCATGAGTGAGCTCAGCACTGGGTTTTTCCCCGGGGTCCCCAGGCAGGAGCGCACCCCAGCACCTTGAGTTCAGCCCAGCACGCACTCTCAGCGCTGCCAGACTTCTGAATCCTGGAACTGGGACAGCACAGATGGGAGGTGCAAGTTATTGATGTTGTAACTCTTTTTTAAAAAAATTTATTTGAGAGGGGCTGGTGCTGTGGTGTAGTAGGTAAAGCCGCCACCTGCAGTGCCGGCATCCCACACGGGTGCCAGTTCGAGTCCCGGCTGCTCCACTTCCGATCCAGCTCTCTGCTGTGGCCTGGGAAAGCAGTGGAAGATGGCCCAAGTCCTTGGGTCCCTGCACCCATGTGGGAGACTGGGAGGAGGCTCCTGGCTCCTGGTTTCAGATTGGCACAACTCTGGCCGTTGCACCCAATTGGGGAGTGAACCAGCGGATGGAAGACCTCTCTCTCCCTGCTTCTCCTTCTCTCTGTGTAACTCTTTCAAATAAATAAATAAGTCTTTAAAAAAATTTATTTGAGAGGCAGAGCTACAGACAGACAGAGGGAGAAAGAGAGATAAAGGTCTTCCATCTGCTGGTTCACTCCCCAAAAGGCCGCAACATCCAGAGCTGAGCTGATCCAAAGCCAGGAGCTTCTTTCGGGTCTCCCACGTGGGTGCAGGGGCCGAAGCACTCGGGCCATCTTTCACTGCTTTCCCAGGCCATAGGAGAGAGCTGGATCAGAAGAGGAGTAGCCTGGACTTGAACTAGTGCCTATATGGGATGGTGGCGCCACAGGTAGAAGCTTAACCTACTACGCCATGGTGCCAGTCCCTGCCACTTTTTCCTTTCTAGTATCTTCATCATGGTAATGTACACTTAACTAAGATTCACCATCCTAACCATTTTTAAATGCATCACTAAGAAGTGTCAAGGACATCCACACGGCGCCGCCATCACCCCGGCCTTCCCCACAGAATTTCCTTTTGATTTTCATTGACTGATTTTAGCTATTTGAGAAGTAGATAGGCAGCAAGAGCTCCCACCAGCTGGTTCACTCCCCAGATTCCTGCGGTGGCTCAGACTGAACCAGGCTAAAGCTCGGAGCCAGGAACTCAATCCAAGTCTCCCACACAGGCGGGGAGGACTCTGCTGCATGAGCCATCAGCACTGCCTTCCAGGGTTCCAGAGCATTTTCACCTTGCAAAAGTGAAATTGTGTCCCCATTAAACAACAACTCCCCCCTTCTCCCTGTCCGCAGCCCCTGGCGGCCACCATCCTCCTGTCCATCTCCAAGAGTCTGGAGGTATAACTATTTCTTAATATTTATTTACTTATTTGAAAGGCAGAATGACAGAAAAAGAAGGAGAGACAGAGATTTTCCACCTGCTGGTTCACTCCCCAGATGGCCACAGCAGGTCCAAGAGCCAAGAACTCCATCCAGGTCTCCCATGTGGGTGGCAGGGGCCCAAGTATGTGGGCCATGTTCTGTTGTTTTCCCAGGCACATTAGCAGGCAGCTGGATGGGAAACAGAGCAGCCAGCACTCTACTAAGGGGGCAGCTTAACCTGGTGCACCCCAACACTAGCCCCTGTGGGTGTTGTTTTAAACTGCAGAGCCAACAGTAATCTGTTGTGCAAAAATAGCAAAGTAACCCCCACTCTCTCTGAAGCCTTTGCAGCTCCTCACAGCTGTCACCCCCAGGCCCCCTGCAGTGTCCTCTGTTGAGGCCCGGACCCCCCACTGGGGGAAGCATTTGAGTCGACTGCTCACGTCTGGGTGGACAGGCAGAGCTTGGGAGTCCCTTGAGAGTGGAGATGAGGAGGCATTCACCATGGCTCCCCGTGGGGCCTGTTATGATAATAGCTAATAAAAATAGCAGCTGCCATTGATCCACTGCTAAGCATCTATTTGTACCATAATGAAGCCCTTAGCTCTCTAAGTCTCACCCACAACACCCGTAAGTGGCAGAATCTGCAATGAGGCTGAGGGACTCACCGTGTGCAGACACCACGCCACGCACTCCACGGGTGCTTTGTCATTTCAACCCCACGGACTGCCTCGTGAGGTCAGCATCATTATTATCCCATTTGAAAGATCATGAAACAGGTCATGCACGGTGAGTGACAGAGCCATGTACTTACCACTAGGCTGAGCTTCACTGCCTTGCTCTCCTGGGGCCCACGAGGACCAGGCTGCACTGACGGGTCCCGGAGGGTCTGCTCGGAGACCGGTGGGGCTGGAGGAGGGGAGGGCACTCATCATTAGAGAGGAGACAACTCAGTGGGCTGAGAGCAGGGCCAGATGCCAAAACCGGGCGTTGGATTCCAAACTGGGTGAGGAAAGGAGGAGGGGGCTGAGGGAGCCAGGCAGTGGGACCAGGGGCCCCTGGCCCCCAGCCCCAGGCCCCTCCTTCCATCCGAGTAACTTCCCAGCTAAGCGTTTTATGAGTTAGAGTCTATTGAAAAAGATTTTGTTTATCCAGGTCCTAGTCCCGGTTGGGGTGCCAGTTCTAGTCTCGGTTGTTCTTCTTCCAGTCCAGCTCTCTGCTGTGGCCCAGGAAGACAGTGGAGTTTGGCCCAGGTCCTTGGGCCCTGCACCCAAATGGGAGACCAGGAGGAAGCACCTGGCTCCTGGCTTAGGATCAATGCAGCGTGCCTGCTGTAGCGGCCATTTGGGAGATGAACCAACGGAAGGAAGACCTTTCTCTCTGTCTCTCTCTCTATCACTGTGTAACTCTGCCTGTCAAAAAAAGACAAAAGAAAAAGATTTCGTTTAAAAAGCAGATTCCACTGCTAAAACACATTCCCAGCCCTTGGGCTACAAAGATGGTGTGTTTACTATTAGAGAGGTAAAGCCACTTGTCTAAGCTCACACAGCCTTTCGGAATCAGGCCAAGACTAGACCACAGGTCTCCTCTCATCTTTGGGTCACTGGGAAGACCTATGAGAGAGCCCCCAGGCCCCCGCTTCCTCGGGGTTCCTGTGTTGGACTTGAAGCCTCCAGGAAAACTGATGGGCTGAACAAGACTCCCTGGCCAAGAATCGGGGATGGCCCGGGAGTTGGCCTGTGGGGTACCAGGCAGGGCTCTGCCCTACCGCGTCACGTGACCTGCAGCAACTCACACTTCCTCCTGGGTTTGGGTTTCTCCGAGGGCTCAGACGGGCTCGCTCCCTGTTGGTCTGGCACTGGTGGCGTGTGCACCTGTGGCTCTGTGATCCCCGAGAGGCCGGCAGCCGTGACTCAGCACCTCCTTCCCGCCCTGCGCCGGCCCCTGCCCTGCCACGCGAGGACGATGAGCAGCATTAAAATACAAAGCAGCTGCAGACAGAGAGAGTGGCGGAAGGTGCGGGCGCGGGCGGCGGGAGGTGTCAGCGCCAGAGGAAGTAATTTAATAAGGGCCCGCTTGGAAATTATATCACCCCAAATAATATAATAAACCCTAATTTACTCACATTTATCTCCCAGAGTTTTTTGGGGGAAGCATAATCTTGCCTGCTCTACAGTGATGGATTAGCACACTGGAAACTCCACTGGGAAATAAAAAAATACATCTTGTAGCTTTTGACGCGTTATTATTCAGTGTTATCTCGTACGCCTCATTCCAGGCCCATTACTCATGTTCACTCTTTTCCTTCTGTTTGGCTCCCCTCCTCCCCTTCCTAAAACCCAGGGCCAGAGGCAGGGCTGCCGGCACGTGGCTCTCCCAGCCATCCGCCTGAGCACGGCCCACGCTAGGATTTGTGGATTGGGTGATGGGTGGCAGGAGAGGGAGGGGGGTCCTCCAGCAAAGCTCCCCAGAGCACAGGGACATGGTCAGCGGTCTGGGGTGTGGGGTGTGGGGCCATTCCTCCCTCTTCCCACACTGGAACCCTACGGCTGTGCCCACCTAGTCCAGAAAGTCACAAGGACACTGCAGCTGCCCCGGGGATCACCAGAGCTGGCCTCAGAGTGGCAGAGTCTGGGTTCTGCAGAGGAGCTGGGGATGGAAATGATCTCAAGCAAGCATGGGGCTTTCACTGGAAGGATGAGGGATGTCTCAGAACCTGGCAGACCGGGCCTGGCAGAGCAGTCAGCAGCCAGGGCAGCTTCCTGTGCCCCTTCTGCAGCTTCACGTCCTCTCTCTCTCTCTCTCTCTCTCTCTCTCTCATCAACTATTTGTGTCTATCTGTCTCTGTCTCTCTCTGTCCCAGGTCCACCATCCAACTCACTGTTTCCAGGCAAGATCCTGTAAGAGACCCAGTGGGGGCCAGGAGCCTACCCCGATCTAGGCAGCTCTAGAAGTGGAGAGGGGAGAGAACAGGAGAAGGTTGAGGCCACACGGGATTTTTTTGGCAGTTCAGCCCAAAGCTTCAGCGGGCAGCTGTCCAAGGGGCAGGTGCAGCCAGGGCAGCACTCCAGCAGGCGGCTGCTATTAATCTTTCTGAGGCTCAGTTTCCTTATCTGTGAAATGGGGGTGCTGATTGGCAGAAGAAAGTAAGGTCAAGGAATCAGATGCGCTTTGTGAAGGGCACTGGGTGTGCATCACCCCCTATCCCGGGCCCTCCCAGATGCACTGGCAGCTTCCTCTCCTCCTTTCTAAGCAAGGCCAGGCCACAGAGGGCAGCAATGGCAGGCCCCCGAGTGCCTGCAGCTGCCCTGCCAGCCCCCTGAAGGCAGCAGTGTGCAAACCTGCTCTCCCCAGGAGGCGGAAGAAAAGGGGGAAGGCCAGCGGCACCCTGGGAGACTCTGAGCATAATTG
Source organism: Lepus europaeus (assembly GCF_033115175.1). NCBI lineage: Eukaryota > Metazoa > Chordata > Mammalia > Lagomorpha > Leporidae > Lepus > Lepus europaeus. The sequence continues at coordinate 105,058,989 of NC_084833.1, forward strand.
CTAATAAGCAGGCGTGACCAAGCCTTAACAATAATTAAAGTTACCAACTGAGAACTTGTCCATTTCGGGGTCTAATGGTTTTTCAGCACATTAAACATTAAAGGGGTAATCACCTCACACGCACCGGTGCCCGTGCAGACGCCCTGTGTCTGCCTGCTGACAGCAGGCAGCAGCAGGCAGAGCCCCGAGCAGAACCTGGGGTGCAGGAGGGAGGATGTTTTCTCACACCCCAGGGTTGCAGGCACAAAACCTACCAGACTGCCCCAGAGAAGCCTGGTCCCTGCCTAGGGCAGCTGATCTCAGCCAGGATGGGACATCGTCATGAAGTCTTGCTTTTTGTCCCCAGGGCTGACGTCCCCTGGGCCTGAAGCAAAGCTCCCAGGATCTCAGGGCAAGGACACCCCTCCCAGGTCTCCTGGCCACCTCTGCTGCACCGAGCTTCAGTATTCCTCTGCCTATCAACAGTGCCGCCTGGTGCACCTCTTCCCCCAGGACAGAGTAGATCTGGGCACTTAGAAAAAACCGAATTCTTGGCCGGCGCCGTGGCTCAACAGGTTAATCCTCCGCCTTGCAGCACTGGCACACTGGGTTCTAGTCCCGGTCGGGGCGCCGGATTCTGTCCCGGTTGCCCCTCTTCCAGGCCAGCTTTCTGCTGTGGCCAGGGAGTGCAGTGGAGGATGGCCCAAGTGCTTGGGCCCTGCACCCCATGGGAGACCAAGATAAGCAACTGGCTCCTGCCTTTGGAACAATGTGGTGCGCCGGCCGCAGCGCGCCAGCTGCGGCGGCCATTGGAGGGTGAACCAATGGCAAAAGGAAGACCTTTCTCTCTGTCTCTCTCTCTCTCTCTCTCACTGTCCACTCTGCCTGTCAAAAAGTAAAAAAAAAAAAAAAAGAATTCTCTGCATCCTGCTGTTGGGTCCCTTGTATGTCTCCTCTTTTATTGCTGGGGAGATTTTCCTGTTCCCATTTTGCAGCTGACAAAATGTAGAGGCGGATTAATTTGCCCGAGATCACACAGCTATGAGAGGAGGTGCCAATATTCAAACCTGGGGCTTCCACAATGCCTGGGCTTTCTAGAGAAACCCTCCCTAACAAGTTGGCTGGACTTCCATTGGCCTGATCCCCTGTGTGCCCTGGGGAAGTTGTTCCCGGCCACAGAAGCAGGGAATCCTGGGACTAGAGTTTCGTCTGCAGAGCCACAGAAGGGACACGGACCCAGAACTGGGAGTCTTGGGCTCCTCCAGCTGCAGTTCTGGTCTCACAGTATGACCTCGGGCATGGTATTAACCCTCCGTGTGCCTCTGTTTCCTCACCTGAGAGATGGATCAAATAGCTTCCACCTCACCGGATTCTTAGGAGGGATCCGGTGAGATAACACTGCAGACTTAGCAAACGGGAATTATCACCCTCACACCAGCAGAACTGTCACCTTCAGCCTTCGGATGCCACCCTGTGATGAACAGCACGTAGTGCCTGTATGGATCACAGTGCAGGTAGGCCCCTGCTACACTCCTGTGTGTGTTAGCCATAGCCTCCCACGGGTGCATCCATTCCTCCCTCTCCCCTGGGGTTTCTGAGTCTTTGTGTGAACCCTCTCGTTTGCAAGCAGCTCAGGAATGGGGAGTCGATTGGCCAACATTTGCATCAGACCCTGACCTGCAGCACGGGTTCCCCATGCTTGTCTTTAGCAGCCCAGCCCAGCCCCAGCCACTCTCAGCACCACTGCCCCCCACCACTGCTCCCTTACTCCACCATCCTGCAGACCCTCCCCTGGGGCAGTAGCCTTTGTTCATCAACCTTCCAGTCATCACCCTTCCCTGAAAACACACCTGAATTGCACCACGGTCTCCTCCCAGCTAAGGTATTTGCATCAGTAGGGTCTTGAAGCTTATCTGAGCCTGGCAATGTAGCACATCTTTGGGAGGATGAGGACAAAATGGCCCAGAGTCCTCCACAGACACAGGTATCAAAGCCCTCTGCCTGAGCAGAACAGCCCCCCGAAACATCAGTCACAGCACATGCCAGTGGCCTGTGAGCCCAGGTTCATCCGCACCCCAAGTTATTTCTGCAACCCAAGTTATATCAGCACACCAACAATAGCATCCCCTCTAGGGAGCCCTGCATTTGTAAGGGTATTTTATTCACCATGGGCCTGGGCTCCTCACGGAGACTTGGGTCTGTCCATGGTGCTGACATTTTTCTTGCTTCCTACAGTCCCTTTGCGGGCACCAGTGTGGCTCCCCACCCCAGGCAACAAGGCCCATTAACACGAAGTCCCCTCAGCAGTGGACTGAGGTCAGAAAGACACAATGTGTGCTTCCTAAGACAGCCTCAGTGTTCTCTGTGAAGCAGAGGTAAACACAGAGACTCAGGCCAATCCAAGAACCACACATGAGAGGCCAGCGTTGCGGGTGCTGCGGGTTAAGCACTGTCACTGGCTGCTCCACTGCCAATCTAGATCTTGCTAATGCACCTGGGAAAGCAGCATGAGATGGTCCAAGTGCTTGGGCCCCTGCCAGGTGGGAGAACCAGATGAAGTTCCAGGATCCTGGCTTCTACCTGGCCTAATCATGGTTGTTGCAGCAACCATTTGGGGAGTGAACAAGTGGATAGAAGATATTCTCTCTCTCTCTGTCACTGTCTCTCTCTCTCTCTCTCTCTCTCCTCTCCCCTCTCCCCTCTCCCCTCTCCCCTCTCCTCTCTCCTCTCCCCTCTCCCCTCTCTCTCCTCTCCTCTCCCCTCTCTCCTCTCTCCTCTCTCCTCTCTCCTCTCTCCCCTCTCCCCTCTCCCCTCTCCCCTCTCCCCTCACCCCTCACCCCTCTCCCCTCTCCTCTCTCCTCTCTCTTCTCTCTGTCTCTTTCTTGCTTGTTTCTTCTTCAAATAAATGAAGAAGGTTTTTTAAAAATCCTATGTGATACCATATTGAAACACAGGGCAGATGCTAATTTCTTCTAGAAAACTACTGACCTAGATCAACACCCTAAAACCCAATCTCTCAGCGCTCAACAAGACCAATGCCACCTCCTCTGTGAAGCTTTTCCTGGCAGCTGCTCCATCATCAGGAAACTAATTATCTTCCCCTGGGATTCCCACAGTACAGGGCACAAATACTCCCTCCCAGTGCTGACTCGCCACACTGCCTTATATTTATCACAGCATTCATCTCAGCTCCTCCCTCCCCCAGCCAGCTCCTCACAGGCGGGGCGGGGCCTCTTCCTCCAAATGCCCGTGCACACAGGAGCCCAGCCGCACAGAGCACTGCTGTGTTGTTTCCCTTCCAAGCCCGTCACGTGGCTGCCCCATTCATCTGCCACCCTGGAAGGCTCAGCCTCCTTCCACTTGCTTGCAGTAAATACCTTCCAGCCATAGTGTCTTCCACCATAAAATACAATTAACAAGAACCTCCTCTGGGGACTTCTTGGAAATAGAATTCTTTAGTTCATGAATAGCACCCACCATCTTATAGATGTGGCCCCACCTGTTCACTCCCACTGGGGCTTTCTGGACACGCCACCTCCAATTAGTCAAGCTGGGCAGGACACAAGCAGAGAAATTCCTGGTCAAGCCTCTGATACCACACCCTGTTCTCCTCTCCAAATGGGGCAGTTTTCTGAAGAGGGTTCTATCTCAGCCAGTTCAGGTTGCTATCAAAATCACCACAGACTAAGCAATTAATCAACACAGATTTACTGCTCACAGTTCCAGGGGCTGGGGAGTCCAAGATGGAGGCACAGGAGGTTTGGTGTCACAGGTGGCGTCCTCTTGCTGTGTTCTCACAGGGCAGAGAGCGCAACTCCCTGCAGCCTCTCTAGGAAGACTCTAATCCGTCAGGAAGGCAGAACACTCAGGATTGACTCCAAAGACCATACCTCTTAACACTGTCACCTTGGTCACCTTGGGAATTAAGTTTCCACATCTTCACTTGCCAGGACACTGGCATTCAGATCACAGCAGGTACCAAGGGTCCCACTGGGTTCTGTGCATCAGAGAACTGGCTCCAGGGCAGCCTGGCAGGCAGAGGAGGCCTTTGCTGGTGCCACTTCCCCTCCCTGTCTCAGCCATGTCCCCTCTTCTGCCCAAGGGGGCTCTGAACCAGTGCCACCAAAAGCCCTGACAGCCCCCACCAGTCTCTGCCTGCATCCCATCCTGGTTCCTTTCCTCCTCCTGTCCCTCCCACTCACGCAAAATCCTGTCTTGCTCCTAATGCAGAAGTGGAGTTATCTACAAGGATTTGAAAGGACAAATGTGCAGGGAGCCAAATGGCACCAGGCTCCTCTCTTCCCTTTGATAAATTCCTTGCCTGATCCAGCAGTCTTTCAATTAGGTGGATTAAATTGTAACAGAGAGCTCTGGGGGAGGGAGGAGGAGCTGCTGGGGAAAGAGGAAGCTCTATGGGAATGAACTGATGGCTGACAAGGGCTACCCACACTCAGGAGGCTGGACGGCCAGCCTGAGTCAGCCCCTCACTCCGTCCAGCGTTCACAACTGGCCACATCTGTTTCATCCTCACGATCTCATTTGCTCTAACAGGGACACTACAAAGCATGTGCTCCATCCCCACTTTGTCAATAATAACGCTGAGGCTTAGAGAGCAGCTGACTTGCCCAAGGTCATACAGCAGAGCCTCAGCTTGACCTTGGGCATTCAAGATGCCCCCCCACTGCGGCCTGCTCTGTCTGGGCTCCCAGCTACCCCATTACGTGGGACCCAAAAGTCTTATGAGCTGGGAGAGTGGAGAGTCAGCCATAGGCCCACCATGGGGCAGGCAGGTAGAATGTGGACAGGTAACTCCATGGGATGTGAGAAAATGTGCAATTTCTGCATAACTCCCAGCACTGCCCTGCACTCCACAAAACACATCTGTGGCTTTCCAGACTCCTGTACTAGGGTGAGGTCGGGGCTGGCATGCAAGCTGCATGGTGCAGTTGGCCACGTGAGCATGGAGGAGGGTTTTCCAGTGGGCTACACCTAGGTCTTTGCCAAGGGGAATTCTGCACAGAATGTAGTCCCTTAGAGGTAGATGCTGGGACAGATGAGATAACCATGGTGGTGCTTGGTGGCTCCATCCCAGCCACAGCACACACCTGTTCTCCATGCTCCTGCATTGACGTCTTCCTGGGAGTGAGGAGGGGTCAACAGATCTGGTTGTGGATCTCTTCTCTGGCACCCCAGGGATCAAGTCAAAGTGGGAGTCTCATGACAATCCCCACCCTACCAGCGTGCCCCCTGGGCCCCTCCACTCAGCCTCACCCCAGATCCAGCTCAGAAGAGATGGGCTTGCCTCCATAGCTCCTCTCCAAGCTTCCACGGGCACAGGTGCTCAGGTCCCTGGGGGAGGCAAAGTGAAAGGATGCCCCTGCCCCAGAGGATGGGAGCATAATCACACATGGGCCAGGGTGGGGTTCTGATGGGAGCCTGGCCTCTTAAATCAGAATCACATATGGCTCCAAGGAGGCAGGAAAGGCATCCAGACCAAGCCCCTCGCTTTACAGAAACTGATGCTCAAAGTTGGAGAACGGTTTTCCCAGGGTCAAATGGGTGAAGTCCTAAAGATCTGGGAAAAGACCTCGATCTCCCAACATCCAGTCCTGGGTCCTCCCCACAGTACCCTCTGCTGAGGTCTAGGAGAGAGGGCCCAGCCAGAAACCCAGGAAGGTTGCATGTAGGACATCGCTTAGTTAGGATCCTGCCAGGACACTTTATTGTATATAAGGCACCTTCTAACATTGCGAGGACCCTTGGTATCTAAATGCATGAATTAACCCTTAAGCATCTGTTGCATGCTGACTGCTGAAGCAGGTGCTACAGGAGATAGGAGAAACAGAAAAAAATATTGTCCTGTCCCCGTGGAGCCAACTCGCCAGATGCACAGTCCTTGGTTCCATAAGCATTCGTTGGGGTTAATGACCGCACTGTGCTGAGGCTGTTGGGTGTTCATTACAGATAAAACCCCTCTCTTCTGGGTGCTTCCATTCCAGTAGATAACCATGGATTATTTCAGCGCTGGCCACACACTGGAAACTTCTCTATTACCCCTATTGTCTCATAGAACCCACACAGAAGCGTCTGGCTGCTCACGTTAAGGAAAGGGGGATCCAGCGCTGTTAAGGATGCCCCAGCCCAGTTCTTACTTAACCCAGCCAGCACTGGACTCTGGCAGTTTCACTCCAAAGGCTGTGCTTGTAGCTGCGATAGGACTGGACTCAGAAGGAGAAAGTTCCAAAGAACATGCATCCTCCGAAATGTGGTCACATCAACCCCTGGCCCCTAAGCCGGCTGTGCACCTGCGCAGTAGTCCCCCGGGGCTCTGGGGAGAGCCGGCACTGCCATTTATAGCCCTGTAAATCACAGATTGGGATTCAATCCTCTGTGACCCCAGGATGCTTTGTCCTGGTAACAATGTGTGGTTTCCACTGGGACTTTGCTTAGGTAGAACTCATCGCTGAAACTCCCCGGATCCAAGGCCAAGTTTAGCCCAAGCCAACCCATCTCTCCCTTGGCTCCTCCCACTGCAACAGCCACAGAGTGACAGAAAGCCCCAAGCAGTCTTCCTGAGGGAGGGGCCGGCCCTCCTGAAAGACAAATGGCCTTGTACTCCACGGCAACGGCCCTGACGTTCAGCGTCCAGATAGGTCAGTGCTGTCAAGAGAGGGGGCAGGGTTGGCGAGCACAGGGGACCCAGGTGGGGAGAGGTGAGGCTGTCACTACAGGGGAACGAGCCTGTGACAGCAGGTCAGCAGATCTAATGAGCAGCCCAGCTCCCCCACCTCAGCCCTGACACCTCTGTTTCTCCAGGCGGCAGCACCTGTCAGTCTGCTGGCCGGGCCCCACCACCTTCCATCGCCCTTCCTGGCAGCTGGTGCCCAGGAAGTGGCCTGGTGACAGTGAGATGGAGGGCTGAGGGAGCAATGACGGGGGGTGGGGCAGCTCCTCTGCCTCAGCAGTGAAGCTCAGCACAGCTTCAGGGCCCTGCTGTGGGGGAGGCCAGAGACAAGAGAGTGGGGAACACCTGGGTAACTCACAGGTACCAAGGTGGGCCCTGGACCATCAAAAGCAGGGCAACAAACAAGACTCAGCCCTGCCCTACAGAGAGCCAAGGAGATGACAATACAATCAAGTGCACACTGACAGCTACAAACAGTGCAGTAAGGAAACACCAAGGAGACAACCATCGCTGCTGGCACAGTCACTGGGAAAGCTTCGTGGGAGCAGCACTTCGACATGACCCTTGGAAGATGGATACAGTTTTGACAGGCACGATGGAGGCCGTGGGGTGTCCCAGGCTGGGGAACCACTGGAGTGAAAGAAGAGAGGCAGAGAGGCATGGGGTGTCTGGGGACTCCAGAACCCAACTTGGCTGGACCACAGGATGCGGGAAGCATAACAGAAAGACACACTGAGAGCCAGGGATGGAAGGTCTTGGGTTCCAGCGAATGGAATGTGGTCTTTTTTTGGAAGGTAATGAGCCATTCTTAAAGGTTTCTGACTGGGGTAATGGCATAGTCAAAGCTGGGGACGGCCCTGGAAGGCACAGGAGGAATTTAGGAGACAGGGCACCTGGAATGTGAGGACAGGTAGATGGGTTAGGATTTTGGGTGTTTAAAAATAGTGGAAATCTAAGATAGGAGAAGCCTGGAGCCAGCGCTGTGGCACAGTGGGTTAAAGGTTCAGCCTGCAGTGCCAGCATCCCATATGCCGATTGGAGTCCTGGCTGCTCCTCTTCCAATCCAGCTCTCTGCTGTGGCCTGGGGAAGCAGTAGAAGATGGCCCAAGTCCTTGGGCCCCTGCACCGACATGAGACACCCGGAAGAAGCTCCTGGCTTCGGATCAGCACAGCTCTGGCAATTGTGGTCATTTGGGGAGTGAACCAGCAAATGGAAGACCTCTCTCCCTGGCTCTATCTCTCTCTGTAACTCTCTCTTTCAAATAAAATAAAATAAAATAAAATAAAATTCTAAAAAAAAAAAAACAAATAATAAGATAGAAGAAGTCACTCCAGAACTGCTATGGCTGCTACATCCTATCACGGACCCGGGCTCCTTCTCTTTCAATTCTACCATCTTGGCACGTGGCTTCCATTCCTAACGATACTTCATGGACCAAAACAGCTACAGTTTAGGCCGCAGGAGAAGGAAACAGGAAATGGTAAAATCCTCCCTCCACATCAGCCCCCTTCAAAGAAGTCTCCCACCTTTTCCCGCAACACTTGCTTTCCCATCCCACTGACCAGGATGTAGCTGCACGGCCAGCATGAGGCACAAGGAGGAGAGGAACTGTAGTCTCCAGGATGGACCCACTGCACGCTGAGGGATTTGTCACTACAGAGAAGGGGGGTCAGGGTCATTAGTGGGGAGGTCACAGTGCATGGACTCGGAAGCTATGGTCAGATATGCCTGCACTATCTCCTCGAAGCCTTGCACTCCAGCGCAGGTGCACCCCAACTCACAGGGAGGCTGGCCCAGCTCCACAGGTGCAGGACACTGAGCAGAGCTTCCAGGGCTCAGATTCTGGCTTGACCACACCCCACATGCCAGCCTTGTGCGGAGAGCAAAGAGATGGTCCCCAGGATGAATGTCTTCTAGCAAATAGGTTTGCTCTGTGTCTGAAGGAGGGTAATGAGTATGGCCCCTTCCTCAGTTCTCACTGGGACCAGCTATTTCCTTTCACAGATGAGGTCTCATCTCCAAAGGTTCCGGCTCGCCTCGGCAGTTTCTCTTATGGCATACATCTTAGAGTTTCCCAAAGTGTCAAACATGGGCACGGGAAACAGATCTCATGTCACCAGCCAGTGCCAGTAAATGGCTAGTGGCTGTCTGGTTGCTGTGTTGAGAAGGATTCTCAGGACCCTTCTAGACTTGGAGGAAAAGAAGGCTCAGCCCATTTGGGTTTTTTTGTTTGTTTGTTTTTTGTTTTGTTTTGTTTGTTTACTTGTTTTTTTGATAGGCAGAGTTAGACAGTGAGAGAGAGAGAGACAGAGAGAAAGGTCTTCCTTCTGTTGGTTCACCCCCCCCAAGTGGCCACTACGGCCAGCGCACTGCGCTGATCCAAAGCCAGGAGCCAGGTGCTTCCTCCTGGTCTCACATTTGGGTGCAGGGCCCAAGGACCTGGGCCAAACTCCACTGCCTTCCTGGGACACAGCAGAGAGCTGGACTGGAAGAGGAGCAACCAGGACAGAATCCAGCACCCCAACCGGGACAAGAACTCGGAGTGCCGGCACCACAGGCGGAGGATTAGCCAAGTGAGCCGTGGCGGCTCAGCTCATTTGTGATACCTGCCAAGGACAAAACAGGGCAGGGGGTGGAACAAATTCTGGTAACTTGCCCTCCCTGGTTTAGCAAATGATAGATACTCAATAAGGGTCTAGAAAAGCAATGCATGAGCTCTCGGGGTCATTCAAAGGAAGCCTTTTCCCGGCTGCCACTGTCTCCCACTCTGGGTCTGGAATGAGCCCCTATTCTTAGCTCAGACCACAAGCAGGGATCTAGGCCAGGCCAGCTCTAGAAGGAGCAGGGTGTTTGGTAGGCAGCTACGCTTTGTCTCTCTGACACACTTCCCTCCTGCAACCAAGACTGATCCCTGGGCCAAGAATTCCATGCCAGGCTGGGGGATCCCAGAGGAAGAAAAGGGTGGTTACTGGAAGGGTAGCGACAAGCTTCTATTCCCTGAGAATCTAGGTACAGTCAAAACTTGGGGGTGCACAAGGAAACCCCACCCTGGATGGACCAACTCCTGTGCCTGACCAGGCTAAGAGATCACCAGCTGTCCCCTGTCCCCTCCCAGGAGGGATACGCAGACTCATCCACTTGGTGGAACCCACTCCCTGCACCCCCTCCCAACCACCCCACGCTTGCCCACCCCAGTCCTGGCCAAGAGCGCAGCCAGCTCCACCAGGGGACAGCCTGGGCGCACTGCCGGTGAAGTCCCCTGAGCCTGGCCACGTTAGCGAGCTAACAAGAACGGATCTGACAGAGCAGGATTACCCACGCGGAGGGAGCCGGAGTGATTGTGTTTACTCCCAAACCTGGCCCTATTTAGTGGTCTGTGTGCATCATTAATCTTCTTCCACAACCCGTTCCCCATCTGCTCCCACTTTTTAATGAACTGCCACTTGTCGCACTCAATAAAATCAGCACTTTTCAAGAATTTCAGCAGCGACGGACGGACGGGGGAAGGCAAGAGCAGCCAGAGCAGGCGACGGGAGACAGTGGGGGTGGGGGGAGACACTGAGAGAGAGAGAGAGAGAGAGAGAGAGGAGGGTGTTATAGAGATATCCCCACGGGCTTAGGAACAGCTCTGGATCTGCATGGGCAAATGAATCACAGCACGCCTGGTGCTCTGGGCAGCCTTGCCCGCAAGCAAGGTACTAATAACCACATCAGACCAGGACGCCGGCAAGGCCTGCACTGCGCCACGTCAGGCTGGGTTTGATCCGAGCCAGCCTGCTTTACACAATTATTTTCCCGGCCGGGAGTGGTACAGGCAGCATAGGGATGGAGTTTTCCAGGCCTGGCCGCCAGCTCTGGGGATTCATCTGATACCAGGCTATTACCTCCTGATTACTGGGCTTGGCAGTCACCCGGCCCTGAGCTGCAAATCCACAGCAGGAAGGGTGCGTGGGGAAGCTGGGGCTCCCGGCCCACTTTTCAATCATGCATCCCCCAAAGGTGCAGGGAGGGCTTCATCCGGGGCTTCGAGGTTGGGGAGGGGCAGCTGGAGGAATAAAGACGATGGTCCTTGCCCTACCTAGAAGTCTCAGGGCTGGGGGCGCAGCAGCTGAGGCTCCAGGAGAAGAAAATCGAGGTGAACGAAGAGGGACTTCCCAGGGCCATGCAGCGGCTCTTGGAATGGGAGCCCCAGGTGGGACTGCAGCCCAAAGAGGACTCAGAGGGAGGCAGGACTGGCAGTTGGGCTTGACCTGCTGGGGCCCCTGGCCCTCCAGATCAGAAGCCCGGATGCCCTTCCCTGGAGGCTGTCCTGCCTAGCTCCTGGACCAGGCAGGGCAAGGCAGGGAGGTGCTGATGAAGTCTTGAAGCAGCTTTGGCCTCCTAGGCCCGGGTCCCAGGAGCCCGAGCCCTGGGCACCCACATGCCCACCAAGTCTGTGGCTCCCCCACTCGCCCCAGGGTGTGAAACACAGAGCCTTGGATGCTGACACAGAGACTGTCAGAGTCCAGCCTGCCATGGCCTCCTAGCTCCTGCAGTTTGCAGTCTCCCTGGCCTTGCAACAATAACTCACCAAGCGGAGGGAGTGACGCTGAAAGGGCCCCCCATACTCGGACCCCTCAGGCCACAGATGTTGCTTTTCCAGGAAGCCCAGGCCCTGCGTAAAAAGTGAGCAACACCTGCACATCGCCTGCAGACTGACTGGAGCCCTCTTCCCCAAAGAACGCCAGACCGCCGACCAATCAAAGGAAGGCTACAGCACTGCTGACCAACCAAGGACCCACACCTGCAACAAACATGCCCCCCTCAACCCCAATCTCAATTGATAAGACCCGTCCCCCAACCCCTCCAGGAGCCCAGGAGTTCAGCGACAGCCGTCCAGTTCCTTGCCCTGCACTTTGCAATGAATGCCTAATTTCTTTCACCTCCCCCGTGGCAGTAACTGACCGGCCTCGCGTTGGTCAAACAGACCTAGATTGGGGGGTTCTGTAGCTCCTCCAGCCAGCTTTGGGGGGTTCTACAGCATGCCCAAGCCTGAACACCTGTCACATGGCAAGGTGAGGACAAGCAGGGGGGACCTAGGCCCTGCCCCCATCAAGCCTGCATTTCTAGACATCTTCCCTCCCACTGCTTCAGCTCCCACCAGGATGCCTGCCAGCCCCTCCCTGGGGAGCAGGATCCCCCTCCTGGGGCCCCACAACACTGCGCAGTCCTGCCTTCCCACCACTCTCTCCACTCCACCAGGCAGGGCCCGAGGTATCTGCTTCAGAGCAGTGCCCCCCACACCCAAAACAGAGCACAGTGGATGGACAGGTGGGAGGGAGCTCGGAGCCACCTTGCTTTCTATGTCACCTTCCTGAGGCCCTTGGAGGCTCCTTGCCGCCCTCGGGTCTCCCCAGCATCTCTAAGGCTACCTCTGTGATTCTCTCAGCACTGTGTGGAGCAGGGCAGAGGGCATGGGTGCTCCAGCCCTGAAGCTGTGTGCACCTCCCCAGTGCCACCTTCACCCCAGCCTCAGCCACCAGTGTTCTGAGGTCCCTGATGCTCGGGCTGAGGGCCCAGCCAGCTGGAGGGGAAGATGACTCCTGCTCACGACGCTGGTCCTCACAGATGCTCCAGCCTGGCTGACCTCACAGAGCCCCGACCCTTGCCCACCCCACTTCTTCCATCTGGGGCACTCTGGGCTCAGAGACTGGGTGTCAGTCCCAGGTTTTGTCCAGGCCTGTGAATGGAGACCCCATTCGAGGCCGAGAATCCCTTGGAAATCACAACCAAGAGGGGATAGAGTCAAAATTGGACTTCCCTTTGCCATGTGGGATGGGGAACCATCAGGGAACCACGCCCCCACCCCCAACTCCACAAACCCAGCCCAGGGACGCTGTGAAGCCAGACAAAGGCAGACTGGAGGGCCGAAGAGAGACAGGAGGACAGGTGGGAAAATGGCTGGAGGAGAGTCCCATGCTGCCCTGGGAGACAGGCCTGCAGGTAGGGGTTTTCCAAAGGAAAGTTAAGGGCCCTCCTGCATCAAAGGAAAAGTTCGGGACCCTCCCAGAACAAAAGGAAGAAGAAGAGGAAGGTGGGTGGCATAATCGTACCTACATATGCGGTTGTAACCCTGTAACAACCCTATAGCCACCCTGCAGCCTTAAGACACCCAATTGGAATCTATGTAACCACATAAGGGGGACAAAGAGATTAAGACTGTACAGAAGGCAACGCCTGCTTTGTTTCGGGCTCAGCCTTGGGATGTTAATTCACTAGGCCCTTGTTGACTCGAGTAAACACTGCTTCCTGCTCTGAGCCTCCGCGGCCCATCTCTGACCGAGAACCCCACAAGCATCCTCACCCCAGAGGCAGAAACAGCCCCAGGGGCCGCAGCAGCCGTGTGGTGCTCGGCCAAGGCCAGGTGAGCGCCGTTGACAAGGGCACAGTAGAGCAGTCGGAACCCGAGTGCCCCCAAACCCAGCACACCCCCGTGAAGACTAGGACGACACCAGTCGGCACTGCAAAGGGAGGGACCAGAAAAGAAAAGGTAACTGGTGCATCAAAGAAGAAAAACATGAACAGAAGGAAGGAATAGTTCAAGAAAGCATGAGTGGGATCTTATCAAAATTTCCAAAAGTTTAAAGGCTTCAGTTTTTACATGTTCATATGTGTTAAATAGGATAGTTTGGTTTTTTTTTTTAAAGTTAGACACGTTACAAAGAAACTTAAAACAAAAGAGAAGAGTAATTTAATAAATTTAATAAAGAGACATTATGGGCATAGAATCTAATTTTTTTAGGTTTATTTATTTATTTGAAAGGCAGAGTTACAGTGAGAGGGAGAGACAAGAAATAAAGCTTCCATCTGCTGGTTCACTCCCTGAGATGGCAGGGCTGAGTCCGGCTAAATCCAGGAGCCTGGAACTCCACCCAGGTCTCCCACATGGGTGGCAGGGACCCTAGTATTTGGGCCAACTTTGGCTGCTTTCCCAGGTACATTAAGAGGGAGCTGGATGGGAATTGGTGAACACAGATGGAAAATCTCTCTCTCTCTCTCTCTCTCTCTCTCTCTGCTTCTCCTCTGTCTCTCCCTCAATCTCTGTAACTCTGACTTTCAAATAAATAAGTCTTTTTTAAAAATTAAAAATAGAATGAATGACGTTTGACCAGTCAGCTCTGCGAGGTCACACTGTAGCCACAGGCTTGCCACAACAAAGTTTGTTCCTCATTCAGATGCAGCAGCAGGTGCCGTCCCCATCTTCTCACTCCCGGACCCAGCTAAAGGGGCCGCCCTTATCTCAGCCCCATGGCAGAGGGAAAAGTGCCATGGAGGGACTCACGGGGAACGTAATGCTATCCTGACATCCTGGGCAGATCTTTTTGACTCGTATTCCATTTGCTGAGCAAATCTCAGACCATGCTGGATGTCAGTGGAACAGGAAATATCATCAGCCCTTGGGAAGTGCTACCGGACAGCAGGCAGGGATGCACAGTCCTCTTGCCGGGGTCATGAAACAGCTTTGAAACTGGGGAAAGGAAACTGACTCATTATTCAATTAAAGTCATCGGGTGGGGGGTGTAAAAATTATGAGCCAAGAAATAGGAGAGTAGGAAGCAGCACTAAAATAAATCAAAACTAAAACAAAGACCAGGAGTCATGCAAATATTGACTTTTCTTAAACAACAAAACCCAGGAATATGTTTACAATCAAGAGACATAAAGTTGGCCCTCTGTATCTACTGGTTCTGTGTCTGTGAAGTCAACCAATCCCGGACTGAAAATATTTAAGATGGGCTACCGTGTGGCACAGCGGGTTACACTTGTGACACCAGCATCCCATAGTCCCAGCTGCTCCACTTCCCATCCAGCTCCTAGATAGTGCTCCTGGGAAGGCAGAAGATGGCCCAAGTGCTTGGCCCCCGTCACCACTGTAGGTGACCCAGGTGGAATTCCTTGCTTCTGGCTTCAGCCTGGCCCAGCCCAGCCATCATGGTCATTTGAGAAATGAACCAGTGGATGAAAGATCTCTCTTCTCTCTCTCTCTCTCTGTCACTCTGACTTTCAAATAAATAAATAAGACTTCATTTTAAAAAAGAAAGAAAATAGAAAAAATGTGCCTGTATTTTAAACCTGGACAGGATTTTCCCCTCGCTCCCTAAGCAGTGCAGTATAACAATGATTTACATAGCATTTACATTGTATTAGGCATTATAAATAACCTAAAATATATGTGAGGATGTGCAGAAGTTTATGCAAATACTACACCGATTTTTATAAGGGACTTGAGCACCTGTAGAGTTCGGTATCCGTAGGAAATCTTGGAACCAGTCCTCTGCAGGTACTGAAGGGCAAGTGTTTAAAACAAGACGCAGGGCAAGCGCTTAGCTGAGCACCTGGATTCGATGCCTGCCCCCACTCCTGACTCCAGCTTCCTGCAAATGTGCACCCTGCGGGCAACGGCCATAGCTCAAGTCATTGGGTCCCCGCCACCCACGTGGGAGACCTAGATTGAGTTCCTGGCTCCAGCTTCAGCCTCAGCCCAGGCCCAGCTCTTGTGGGCATTTGAGGAATGACTTAGTACAAAAAAAAAAAAAAAAAAAAAAATCTCCATTTCATTCTGGACGAGATGGTTTAGAATTGTGTCCCAGATTCTCCCCATTAAGTGCAACTATCAACCCTGGAAACACTCTGAACTGTGGGAGACAGGCAAGCTGGCTGTGGTCTAGGGCTGGAGGAACCATCTCCCATCCCACAGAAGGAGCCACCGGACCCACCATTTCCCAGATCTAGCAAAAGCAGGAGCGCAGGCTCAGCCAGCCCCAAATCAAACAGCCCTCAGCTGACAGATCAGGCAAGCCCGAGCGTACGTGCTGTTGACAAGGACAGCCCCACCCATGGGAAGAAGCCTTAGAAAGTTGCTTCTTTCCCTCTTGGCCTGAGTTCCCTCCTCCAGGGGACCCCTTCTGTCCCTCCCAGCAGCATGAGCAGGGGCCACGGGACCCCCAGCTAAAGCTCGTAAACCAGACTGGCCAAGATAACACCCAAAAGCCTCTGAAAACATCTGCCCTTTGTGTAACAGCCCCCAGGCCCTCCACGTTCCACACACCCAGGGTGACCACCTGCTTAAGAATAAGCATTACGTGGGGCCTCGAGTCTCCTAACATAATGAATAAGACATCCATGATACACTTTAAAAAATCACCTAACATACCAAGACCTAAGAAAAATCATTAATCTAATGAGAAAAGGCAATCAACACCACCACCCCCGAGATGAATCAGACACGGGAGTCATCTGACGTGATCATTTTTTTAAGCAGTCAGCATAAAAAATGCTTCAATGATGAATTACAGATTCTCTTGAAGCAAAGGAAAATAGAATCTTAGCAAGAATCAAAGTTACATTTGCTTTAAGAAGATCCAGTGGGCATGAGAGAACTTAAAAATTCAATTCTAGTGGCCAAAACCCCAGCTAGGATGCTCGAGTCCACAGAGCTCCTGGGTTCAATTCCGGCTCCAGCTCCTGACTGCGGCTTTCTGTGAACTACAGGCCCTGGAAGACACCAGAGAGGGCTAAAGTAGCTGGGCTCCTGCCACCCACCTAGGAGGCCTGGTTGATGTCCCTGCTCCTGGCTTTGGTCCCCTAGCTGCTGCAGACACTGGGGAGTGAACCAGGGGAGGGAGTGAGCACTTTCTCTCCCTCTCCCTCTCTCTCTCTCTCTTTCTCCCTCCCTCCCTCCCTCCCTCCCTCCCTCCCTCTCTCTCTCTCTCTCTCTCTCAAATAATTTAAAAACAAGTCCTAACAGAAAAAATTTAAACTCACTGGATGAACTCAATAGTGAAGCAGAGATGTCAGAAGATAAAATCAGAGAAGAGCTAAAAAGGCCTCAACCACCCACTTGAACGACAGAAAACAGATGGGAAAAAATGCACAGAACCTCAGGAATCTGGGGAATGAGAACCAAATGTTCAACGCTCACAGCATCCAAGTCCCAGAGTGAGAAGAGGAGCACTCAAAGAGATAATGGTGGTGCTGGCGCTGTGGCTAAGCAGGTAAAGCCGCTGCCTGCGACGCTGGCATCCCATATGGGTGCAAGTTCAAGTTCCGGCTGTTCCGCTTCTGATCTAGTTCCCTGCTAAAGGCCTAGGAAAAGCTGTGGAAGATGGTCCAAATACTTGGGCCCCTGTCACCCTGTCACTCCTGGATGCTGGCTTTGGCCTAGTCTAGCCCCAGGCATTGCAGCCATCTGGGGAGTGAACCAGCTGATGGAAGATATCTCTCTCTCTCTCCCCTTCTCTCTGTGTAACTCTTTCAAATAAATGAAGAAGGAGAAGGAGGAGGAGGGAGAAGAGGGGGAGAAGGAAGAAAAGGAGGAAGAAAAAGAAAGAATAGCTGGAAATTGTTTAAATGCTGTCAAAGACTCAAATCTACAGATTCAAGAATCCAAGAAAACCCCAAATGGATAAACTCAAAGAAATCAGTGCCAAGAAACATCATAATAAACTTCTGAAAATCAAAGAGAAAGAAAAATCTTGAAAGCGGCCAGAGAGAAATGATGCATCACCTAGAGGGAACCATCAATCCAAATGCCAATGGAGTTTTCGTGGGAAACCATGGAGGCCCAAAGAATGAGGCCTGACATTTTTGAAGTGCTGAAGGAAATGAACCATCAACTGCGAATTCTAGAGTATCCTTCAGGAATGAAGGGAGAAATACATTCTCTGATCAAGGAAAACTCAAAGTTACTGCGCCTGGACCTCCCCGTGGACACGGAGGCCCTCAAGCTGAAAGGAGAGGATAAAAGAACCTTGGAGCACCTGGAAGAAAGGGCAGGAGGAAGAATAGAAATACTGGCACATTTCAGGACCAGCGCTGTGGCGTAGCGGGTAAAGCCGCCGCCTGCAGCGCCAGCATCCCAGATGACTGCCAGTTCAAGTCCCAGCTGCTCCACTTCTGATCCTGCTCTCTGCTCTGGCCTGGGAAACAGCAGAAGATAGCCCAAGTGCTTGGGCCCCTGCACCCATGTAGGAGACCCAGAGGAGACTCCTGGCTCCTGGCTTCGGATCGGTGCAGCTCTGGCTGTTGCAGCCATATGGGGAGTGAACCAGCAGATGGAAGACCTCTCTCTCTCTACCTCTGCCTCTCTGTAACTCTGCCTTTCAAATAAATAAATAAATCTCTTTTTTAAAAATGGCACATTTAAAGATTATCTTTTTCACAGGCGTTTTAGACATCAAATTTAGTGATTCAGACAAAAACTATGACATCATCTGATGCACTCCCAAAATTTGGAGAATTTATCCATGCACTTAGAAAACAATTAGCACTACAGTTTACCACAGTCTCTTTAAAAAAGAAAGAAAAGGGGAAATTTCCTAACTCATTTTATGAGACTAGTATTATTCTCATAACAAAACCAGTACAAGAAAGAAAAAGTACTGGCAAGTATCTTATGAATGTAGCTGGAAAACCCTCAACAAAATAGCAAACTGAACCCAACAAGATGCATAAAGAATTATAGCTCATGTCTAGATGGGATTTATTTAGGTATGTAAGACTGGTTCAACATTAAAAAATCAACCAATGCAGTCTGCATTATCAATAAGATAAAGAAGAAAAATCACTTGATCATATCACTAGATGCTGAAAAAGCATTTGACAAAATCCTATACCCTTTCATTAAAGCAACTCTCAGAAAGTTAGTAATAGAGAGGAATTACTCAACTTGATAACAAGTATCTACAAAAAGACCAACAGCTAACATCTACTCAATAGAGAATGATTAAATACTTTCTTCCTAAGAACAGGAACAAGGCTAAGATGCCCACTATCATCACACTTAATCAACATAATAATGGAAGTTCTAACCATTGCAATTAGACAAGAGAAAGAAACAAAAGACATAGAAGGGTGAATGGAAGAAATGAAACCATTTTGTCTCCATTTATAGATGACATTATTGTTTATGTAGAAAACCCCAGAAGAAAAATTCTTACGACACTGAGTGAGTCAAGCAGAAGCTGATATAAAACACACAAGAATCAATAATATTTCTATATACCAACAATGAACATGCAGAAACAAAAATTAAAAGCATAACATCATTTATAATCACTCCAACAAAAATAAAATATTTGTGTATAAACTTAAACATGCTCAGAATCTGTATGCTGTGAATTACAAAATGCAATGAAATCAATCAAAGAAGACTTCAATAACTGGAGATACACCCTGTGTTCATGGATTGGGAGACAACACAGTGAAGATGTCCGTTGTTCTTCCAAAACTGACCTATTAAGCTTAATGCAATTTCTATCAAAATCCCACCGAGATTTTCTCTAAATGTTGATGTATTCATCAGAGTCTTCCAGAGCAGCAGGACTAATATGACCTCTGGTTACAATAAACCAGAGATGTGTTACAAAGAATTGGCTCACGTGATTACGAAGCTGAGAAGTCCCAGGATCTGCAGCCAGCAAGCCAGCAGAGCCAACAGCACACAGTTCTAGCTGAGAAGGAGAGCCAAGGCTGTGGTTTCCAGTCCATATCCAAAGGCCTGAGGACAGGAGAGCCGAGAGTTCCAGTTCCAGTCCAAGTCTGGGCCTGAATCTGACGCTCAGCGTGAAGACAGCCAAGGAGTGGGCAAATTCCCTTACTATGTGGTTTGTCCTATATAGGACCCAGTAGTTTGGATGATACCCGCCCACATAGCTGAGAGCAGTGTTCTTTGTCTACTAACTGACAAGTTAATCTCATTCAGAAACACCATCTTAGACACACCCAGGGCAATTTTTTTAATGTTTACTTATTTATTTTTCATCCACTTGAAAGGCAGAGTGAGAGAGAGAGACAGAGGGAGATCCATCTGCTGGTTCACTCTGTAAATGCCTGCAACAGCCCAGACTAGGCCAGGCCAAGGCCACAGCCCAGAACTCTATCTGGGTCTCCTACATGGGTAGCAGAGGTCCAAGTGCTGGGTAGCAGGAGTCCAAGTCTCCCAGGATCCAGCAGGAAACTGGATCAAGCCAGCACTCTGATATGGGATGTAGGCTTCCTAACAGCAGTTTAAACTGCTGTATCACAACACCCCCAGAATAATATTTAACCAGGGGCAGCACGTGGCATAACAGGTTAAGTTGTTGTCTCCAACACCGGCATCTCATATGTGCACCAGTTCGAGTCCCAGCCGCTCCTCTTCCAATCAGTCTCCCTGATAATGTGCCTGGGAAAGCAGTAGAAAATGGCCCAAGTGCTTGGGTCCCTGCACCCATGTGGGAGACCCAGAAGAAGCTCCTGGCTCCTGGCTTTGGATCAGCTCAGATCTTGCAGCAAGTAGGGGAGTAAACCAATGAATCGAAGACCTTTCTCTCTGTCTCTCTCTCTGTAACTTTACCTCTTAAATAAATTTTAGAAATCTTTTTTTAAAAAATGTGTGTACATGAATGTTCACCAAAGCATATTCAGAGCAGCCAAAATCTGGTCTCCACCCAGCTGTCCCTCGGCAGGTGAACAAGTAAGCAACCTGCAGTACAAACAGTCCATAGAATACTATGCAGCAACAAAGAAGGAAAAACCATCAATACACACAACAACTTGGGTCAATCTCCATGGAATTATACTGAGTGGGAAAAGCCCATCTCAAAAGACTATGTACTGCATGACTCCATTAATACAATGTTTTAAAATGACAGATTAGTGGCTGCCCGGTTGAGGGATGGTGGAGGATGGAGGAGGGAAATGGATATGATTTCCAGAGACTTCCAAGCAGGATCCTTGTGGTAGCAGAGTTGCTCCATGTCTCGACCACAGTGGTGGATAAACAAAGCCTCACAAGTGACAAAACTGTAAAGAGCTAAACATGCACGCAGAGCTGCATCCATGACGGCAGGTAAGAGGAACTGTGTGTAAGGAAGAAGACTGGATTGGGGTATCATATCCGTTTCAACGTCTTGGCTATGATAGTGTACTGTAGTTCTGCAAAATTAACCACCAGGGAAAACTCACTGCAGTGTATGTGGGATCTCTCTAGATTGCTTAGAACGCATGTGAATCCACAATTACATTAATAAAAGTTTCAGTGAAGGAACAAAATTGGGGTGGATGTTTGGCCTAGTGGTGAAGATGCCCCTTCTCACATCCGAGTGCCTGGGTTCTATACCAGCCTCCAGCTCTTGACTCCAAGTTCCACAGTTGCAGACCCTAGGAGGCAACAGTGATGGTTCAAGTAATTGGGTCCCTGCCACCCACGTGGGAGACCTGGATTGAGTTCCCACCTCCTGTCTTTTTTTTTTTTTTTTTTTTTTTTGACAGGCAGAGTTAAACAGAGAGAGAGACAGAGAGAAAGGTGTTCCTTTCATTGGTTCACCCCCCAAATGGCTGCTACGGCGCCGATCCAAAACCAGGAGCCAGGTGCTTCCTCCTGGTCTCCCATGCAGGTGCAGGGCCCAAGCACTTGGGCCATCCTCCACTGCACTCCCTGGCCACAGCAGAGAGCTGGCCTGGAAGAGGGGCAACCGGGATAGAATCCGGCGCCCCAACCGGGACTAGAACGCCGAGTACTGGTGCCACAGGCGGAGGATTGGCCTAGTGAGCTGTGGCACTGGCCCCATCTCCTATCTTGAGCTTCAGCCAAGCCCAGGCTGATGCAGGCATTTGGGGAGTGAGTCAGTGGGAAGTTCACTGAAATCTCTCTATCCCTACTTCATCTGTCTCCTCTTGAATACATAAATATTTTTAATCTACAGAAAAGTTAAAAACAGAGATTGCATGACAGACATGGATAGCTGGGGATTATTTTCATTCTTCCCTTCTTTCACAGAACACAATTTTCAGTCGGGCTTACAGTTTCACAGAATAAATACGACATTTCCTAACCTCCTTTGTAACTAGAGCAGCCCAGGAAGAAGTTCTAACCAGTGGAATGTAAGGGGTGACAATGTATCCAGCTTGCAGAAAGCAATCTTTAAATAGAAGGGCACAGCCTTCCGGCTCCCTTCTTCCTCTCTTACTAAATCATAAGGACAAGGGCCACAACCTAGCGATCAGGAGAGGATGAGGCAGTGGACTCTGGCTCGCTGAGGATTTTCTGGAGCCACCACAACTCTGGGCTGCCTTTGTTTCATTACAAAGAAATAAACTTCTATCATGTTTAATCTGCATCAACCTTTTTATGCAATAACATCTACCTTATTTGGGACACAGGGAGTTGGGTCTTTGACTGAAGTTGAATCCAAACTTTACTAGAACAAATGGAAAGATATTCCACACCAAAACAGACCTATTTCATTTTCAGGCCCAAAGGGGAACTACAGGAGACAAGAAAGACAAGAAAGAACGTCATAGACTGTGGAAGAACTACAGATCAAGCAGATATAAGGACCGTGAATGGACCCGTGTTTAATAATAGAGCAACAGCTCGATGACTATAGCAACAGCACAGAGTACTACGAGAAAAACAGACCCACAGAAACTGTAGCTAAGGAATTTAACATACCCCCTCCAAACAGATCAAGAAGGCAAAAATGAGCAAAGATAGAAGATTTGAGCAATGCAAGTGACAAGCTTGAACTGAAATATAATAAAGAACTATACCAAAGACATGAGAAACATACATTATTTTTTAGCTCACCTGCAATTTTTTAAAATCCACTAAGAATTAGGTTATAAAGGGAGATTATTCAACCATTTCCAAAGACTATAATAAAATAGAAATCAATAACAAAAAGACAGGTTTTTATTAATTCCAAAGGTATAGAAACTAGAAAATGAATCTACTTATTAACACTTGTGTTAAAGAGGAAATCCTAGGGGAAATTATGAAATACTTAGTACTGAATGACAATGAAAACTACATGTCAAATTTGCAGGATACAGCTAAAGCAAGCCTTTAGGAAAATGAATGGCTTTAACTACGACTATCAGAAAAACAAAAATAGAAAAGGTTAGCTAAGTATTTAATTCAGGAATTTAGAAATAAAGATCATAGAATAAATCCAAAGAAAAGAAAAATGAAAGACAAAAAGGATACAAATCAAACTCAAGAATAGAAGTATATTAAATTAAGATATAAAAAATTAATTTTAAAAATAAAAATTATTGTACTGTGAAAATGTTCAATTTTTAAATAATAAGATATACTTTGAATCATAAAAAAGTATAAAATATATTCTTGCAATTCTTACTAAATTAATCTAGCCATTGATCATGTTAGTGTTATTAAAATCACTAAATCACTGGTAAAGATGGCACCAAAGGGGCTGGTGCTGTGGTATAGTGAGTTAGGCATCCACCAGTGGCACTGGCATTCTCTATAGGTGTCAGTTCAAGTCCCAGCTACTCCACTTCTGATCCAGTTCCCTGCTGATTGCCTAGGAGGGCAGTGGAGGATGGCCCAGGTGCTTGGGCCCCTGCATCTGTGTGGGGGACCCAGAGGAAACTTCTGGCTTTGTTCAGATGGACCCAGCTCCAGCTGTTTTGGCCATCTGGGGAGTGAACTGGCAGATGGAAGATTTCTCTGTCTCTCCTCTCTGTCTGTAACTCTGCCTCTCAAGTAAATAAATAAAATCTTTTTTAAAAAAAAAAGGACTATTTTTAAAAAACTTTAAAAGACGGCACCAAAAATTATTGGGGAAACAATGATTTTTTTCAAAAGATTTATTTATTTCAATTGAAAGGCTAGTCACAAAGAGAGAGAGAGAGAGAGATCTTCCATACACTCGTTCACTCCCCAAATGGCTGCAACAGCCAGAACTGGGCCAGGCTGAAGCCAGGATCCAGGAGTTTCTTTTGGGACTCCTGCATGGGTGCAGGGGCCCAAGCACTTGGGCCATCGTCCATTTCTTTCCCAGGCACATTAGCAGGGAGCTGGATCAGAAGTGGAACAGCCAGGACTCGAACCGGCCCCCATATGGGATACCGGCACTGCAGGCAGCGACTTACTTAATTGATGGTTCACCAGAAAAAAATCATTAAATCTCTACCTCCTGCTGTATACAGTGTGACTTCTCCAAAGCCCAAAGCCCTAACATTGAAAGGTAAAATGATAGACTGCATAGAATAAAAATGAGTAAAACTTCCCTTGTGATCTCCAGCCAGGATGGACTTCATAAACGAAACCCAACGAGCCAAAACCATGAAGAAAAATTGATTAACTTGACTGTATCAAAATGAAAGATCTCTATTAATTTAAAGAATGACATTCATTCTTAGGCTTCTGTGTCACACTATCCCAACAGTTACAAAAGTCTTAACCCATTCCAGCCACAATGCTAACCCTAAAATATCGCCTACTGGAAAAGTCCTGAATCTCATCACCTAAATATGCAAATCAGCCAGGGGCGAGACTCGGGGTACCACCTATCACAGAGCAAAATTCCTCTCCATCTGTGGGCCTGTGGAACCGGAACATAAATTGTCTGCTCCCAGAAACACAGTGGCAGGACAGACACAGACATACATTCCTCCTCCCAAGGTGAGGAACTGAACGGGGCCGGCGCTGTGGCACCATGGGTTAAGCCACCACCTGCAACACCAGCATCCCACATGTGCACTGGTTTGAGTCCAGGGTTGCTCCACTCCCTGTTAACGCACCTGGGAAAGCAGTGGAAGATGGCTCAAGTGCTTGGGCCCCTGCCATCCATGTGGGAGACCCAGATGGAATTCCTGGCTGCTGGCTTCAGCCTGGCCCTCTGTGGCTTGAGGCTCTGTCCCCTGCCTGAGTGGCAGTGGCAGCCCTTGCCCGGTCTCCCTCTCTGGCCTTGACCTCTGCTCTCGAGGTCTGTGCTCAGAGCCATTCATCCTGTTTCTTTTAGGATGTGCTTGTAGCTGAGTAGGTCTGCTGACTAGTTTCCTTCCCTTCTTCCAGTCTGTCCCTTTCAGTCTGAGCCGGCAGAGTGTGTGTTGGTGTAAATTCTTAAAAACCTCGTGGGTCTCCCATGCATGTCAAGGGGACCTGCGTCATTACACACAAGGGCCCTCCGTAGACATTTCCTGGGTAATCCCACCTCTGTTTCCTGCTGAGATGATTGGTTGGATTTATAGACACCCACTGGGTCTCTTCAGGGAAATGGGGTCCGGCCACACCTACCGTGCTGCAGTGAATTTCCCAATTGTGGCAATCTGGATAAGCCAAGAACCTCCCAAATCATCAAGTGCTGTTTTCTCGATGCTCAGCGATTCCTTCCTCAATTAATCTCTCTGCCCTGGCACTTTAAACAGCAAGGGGAAACCAGGGTGCACCCTCCGCATATTGCTTGGGAATCTCCTCAGCTAAACATCCAAGCTGAGTGCTGCTCTTCAAGTAGAACATAAATCAGCCAGGGTCTCTGCCACTTCATAACAGCAATTTCCTTCCCTCCGATTTCCAATCGCACGTTCCTCATTTCCTTCCAAGACCGCACAGAAGTGCCATCAACGTCCACACTTCTAGAAGCACTCTGTTCATGATGACACGTGTTCTCTCCAATGATAGGAGCTTTGTCCACCGCTCTTTTCACTTTCATTTTAGCCCTCATTAGAATCGCCTTTAGACCGGCGCCGTGGCTCACTAGGCTAATCCTCCACCTTGCGGCGCCGGCACACCGGGTTCTAGTCCCGGTCGGGGCCCCGGATTCTGTCCCGGTCGTCCCTCTTCCAGGCCAGCTCTCTGCTGTGGCCCGGGAGAGCAGTGGAGGATGGCCCAGGTGCTTGGGCCCTGCACCCCATGGGAGACCTGGAGAAGCACCTGGCTCCTGGCTTTGGATCAGCACGGTGTGCCGGCCGCGGCGGCCATTGGAGGGTGAACCAACGGCAAAAGGAAGACCTTTCTCTCTGTCTCTCTCTCTCACTATCCACTCTGCCTGTCAAAAATTTAAAAAAAAAAAAAATAGAATCGCCTTTAACTCCCATATTTCTGCCGACAAGCTCTTTGGTGCAATCTAGGCTTTTATCTGTTTTGAACCTCAAAGTTCTTCCAGCCTCTGTCCATGACCCAAGTCCAAAGCCACATCCACATTTTTAGATACCACTTCTCAGAACCAAAATCCGTAGTAGCTTCCTCGGGCTGCCATAACATAGTACCATAAGCCGGGTGGCTTCACCACATCAGAAATGTGTCCTCGCACCCTTGTGAGGCTAGAAATCTGAAGTCAGTGTGGCAGGAGGGCCACACTTACTGTGAGGGCTCTAGCAAAGGATCCTTCCTTCCCTCCTGCTTCCGGGGCTCCAGGCGTTCCTTGGCTTACGGCAGCGTAACTCCAATCTCTGCCTCTGTCTCCACAGGACCTTCTGTGTCTCTGTGTCCTCTCCACTTCTTTTTTTAAGATTTATTTATTTATTTGAAAGCCAGAGTTACACAGAAGGAGGAGGAGAGGCAGATAGAAAAAGGTCTTCCATCCGCTGGTTCACTCCCCAATTGGCCGCAATGGCTGGAGCTGCACCGATCCGAAGCCAGGAGCCAGGAGCTGCTTCCGGGTCTCTCACATGGGTGCAGGGGTCCAAGGACTTGGGCCATCTTCTACTGCTCTCCCAGGCCATAGAAGAGAGCTGGATTGGAAGTGGAGCAGCCAGGGCTCGAACTGGTGCACATATGAGATGCTGGCACTGCAGGTGGTGGCTTTGCCCACCATGCCACAGCATCGGCCCCTCCACTTCTTATAGGAACACAACTCATTGGATTCAGGACCCACCCCAAATTTAGGATGATTTCATCCTGAGATATTTGACCAAGTACATTTGCAAAGAGCACATTTACAAATGGGGTCACATGCTGAGGGTCCAGGTGGACACGGATTCCTGGAAGATTCTATGCAGCCTATTGCAGATGCCATGGATAAAATTAACAAGCAAGTGACAACTCAGAGAAAATATTTCATAGTCTAATTAAGGATTGCTATCTTTAAATACAGGAAACAAATCAACAAGACAGGAAACCCTATAATAAAAGAGGCAAAAGGTGTGAACAGGTCATCCACAGAAACAGAAACTCAAAGGATTGAACCTTGGGATTCAATTAATAATAAGAGAAACCCAAATTAAAGTAAGGAATCTACTATATATCCTTAATGTTGGTGGTTAGATAATATCTGTGTGACAAGAATATGGAGAAACGGAACACTACTTAATCTACATGGACTTTGCATCTTGCTCAGAAAGAAGCCACAGTCATCACTCTGACCCACAAGTCTCTACGCTGCCTTGAGTCCTGCTCCTGCCTCTCCAACCACCTCTGCTCCCTCCGCTCCCTCCCCCGCGCACCAGCCCCCACACTGCTCCTGTACCAGGCCAAGCACACACTGGGGCTCCAGGAATTTGGTGCGTTTTGTGCCACCTGCCTGGAACACACACTCCATTCAGCTGAAGGACTTTGGCCCTCGTTTCCAGAGGCCTCTGCTAAATACCACCTCTTAGGGGAGGCTCCCTTAACCACTCTGGCAACACGGGAGAACCCTGTTTCCCCATTCACCTCTCTCCATCACAGTCATAGCTCTCTGACATACTGTATCTGTTGCTTGCTTGTCAGATTATTGTCTATCTCCCGCTACCCACTGCAGCATCCCCTGGCCAGTGCCCGACAGGTTATAAGTGTTCAATAAATATGCTGAATGAACAACGAACTATCAATATTGATCGACTGTTTTGGTTGTACTATCTCATTTAATCCTTACAATAACCACATGAGTTAGTCATTATGAGAATCCATTAGAGTGACTTAGAGATCGAGGCTCAGAGGGATTAGACCACCTATGGAGATCACACAGCCAGCAAGTGATCAAACTGGGACGTGAGCCCAGCCTGGCTGAATCCAAAACCTCAGACCCTCAAACATTCCAGTGTACTCCTGCTGACTACCCACAGACCTCCTGGTTCTCGCGTGGCAGCCAGGAACGTGCTCGGCTCACACTTCCGGCCTCACCCTTCCGGAGCCAGCACCCAGGCTGCTCCTAGCCAATGACCAAGCACAGCCTGTGTCCACGCAGGCCTCTTCCAGGCAGCTGTGGCTCGACAGGCCACACAGGGTCTGAGGCCCTTCCTGTCCCATCCTCCTTCCTCTCCTTTCTCAAGGT
This sequence comes from Lepus europaeus, assembly GCF_033115175.1. Classification (NCBI taxonomy): domain Eukaryota; kingdom Metazoa; phylum Chordata; class Mammalia; order Lagomorpha; family Leporidae; genus Lepus; species Lepus europaeus. The sequence continues at coordinate 105,086,677 of NC_084833.1, forward strand.
CAGAGCAGTGTTGAGGTCTGAAGACGTCCCCTGCCTTCTGCTCCCTCCCCATTTGTACCGTGACGGGGAATCCTTCCCCCAGAGAACCACCTGTATCTCTAAGCCCTCTCAGCTTCTGCTTCCTGGAGGTCCTGACCTAACAGACGTCATGACAGCAACCAGAAACGGGACAGCACGGTCCCCACTGAAGGTGGGCAGACACATTCCCTGCAGCCAGCGAGTGCACGCCTGCAGACACGCTCAACGGAAATGCAGACGCACGGTGGCAGAAAGACAAGGGACAAAAAGGTCCACAGTACCACTGTTCATAATAGCCCCAAGCTAGGAACCACCAAGTCCCCTCAGCAGTCACATGGGGAAGTCAATCCATCGTGGTACAGTCTCACAATAGAAGGAACACGCCGCAGTTACACCCCTGTGGATGAATCTCACAGACATGACGTTGAGGGAAACAGAGCACACAGTGTAAGACTCTGTTTATACAAAGTGTAAAAAACCACGGTGTTGGACATCAGGACGACAATTACCCTTGGGATGAGCAGTGGCTAGAAGGGACACAACAAGAGATCGGGGTGCTGATGATGTTCTGTTTGTAGCTCTGGGTAGTCACTGTGTGACCCAGCATATTTTCTGAAAATCAGTCACAATGTGTATTCTTGCCTATATGTATTTTAGACTCCAATGTAAAAGATTTTTTAAATTATTATTTGAGAGAGAAAGAGTTCTCATCCACTGATTCACTCCCCAAATGCCTGTAACAGCTAAGAGACTGAAGCCAGGAGTCAGGAATTCAATCCAGGTCCTCCATCCAGGTGGCAGGAACCCAGTGATGACAATCACCACTGTCGGGACCCAGGTCTGCGTTTGCAGGAATCTGGATCAGGAGCTGGAACCGAGGCTCAAATCCTGGTGCTCTGACATGGAATGCAACTGTCTACACTGCTAGGCTAAAAGCCCATCCCTACAAAGGTTTTCATGAAAAAGAGAAAGTCGGCCAACACTGAACACTCAACAGAAAGACAAAATCACAGCCCAGATGATCAGCCCTAACCCCTAATTCCTGCCAGGGCACCGCCACCTCAACGTTATCCCACGGCTCAGAAATGTCCTTTTCCTGGCCAGCGCCGCGGCTCACTAGGCTAATCCTCCGCCTTGCGGCGCCGGCACACTGGGTTCTAGTCCCGGTTGGGGCACCGGATTCTGTCCCGGTTGCCCCTCTTCCAGGCCAGCTCTCTGCTGTGACCTGGGAGTGCAGAGGAGGATGGCCCAAGTGCTTGGGCCCTGCACCCCATGGGAGACCAGCAGAAGCACCTGGCTCCTGCCTTCGGATCAGCGCAATGCGCCAGCCGCGGCGGCCATTGGAGGGTGAACCAACGGCAAAGGAAAACCTTTCTCTCTGTCTCTCTCTCTCTCACTGTCCCCTCTGCCTGTCAAAAAAAAAAAAAAGAAATAAATGTCCTTTTCCTGTACCCTCGATGCCCAGGCTGTCACCAAGGCCTGCTCCTTCTACCTTCACAGTGTCTGTCGGCTTGGATCCATTTCTCTCGTTTCTGCTGTCTCTGCTCCATTGGATGCCTGCACTTGGCAAAAGTTAGCTTCTAACTGGTCCTGCAGCCAGGGCTGGGACAGGGCAAGGCTAGTGGCAATATTTAAGGAAGTGACACCTTTGGGGGCTTGCCCAGGCAGGGCCAGCACCTGGGAGTTACGGTTCCTTCCACCATGCTTGCCTCACCCTAGTCCCTGCACCCACTTTCCCCGACAACACACCTGCTCCAGGATGCCGATTTATCCTTCTTACTCCCCCCTGTGCCTCTCCTCCCCAAGGACTTATCCCTGTCCCACCTGCCTACCAAATCAAAGATGGCCCTGGACGAATCACAGCATCTCCCCTGGCCTCGGTTTCTTTATATGTGGAGTGAGGAGCCTGGACCCAAAGGTGTCAAGCAGATATCCTGTGAGTGCCGGCTCTGAACAGTTGGCTTGGCGATCTGGAGCATGAGGTTGAGAAAGACACGAGGACGGGGATGGATTCACTGGAGAAAAGCACTTTGATGAGTGACTGATACTTGCCGTAGGCAAGTGTCTCGGTCTGTCCAGGCAGCTGCAACAAACCACACAGAGCTGGCAGCTTAGAGCTTTGTTGCTCACTGGCCTAGGAGCTAGAATGTCCTAGATCAACACACGGGCACATTTGGCTTCCGGGGAAGACCTGCTTCCTGGCTCACAAACAGTGCTTTCCTGTCGGGAGGGGCAGAGAGCTCCTGGGAGTCTCCCCTGTAAGGGCACTTCCACCTCCACGGGGGTCCCACCCCCAGGGCCCAATATCCCCTGCAGACCTCACCCCCACCGTGGGGGTTAATACGTCAACACTTAAACTTGGGGCAGACACCAAGTACTCACAACCATGGTACATGCCCTGGGTTTTTGCCTTAAATGGCTCTAAGTCCGATTGCTGACCAGGCATCCCAGACCCTCCAGAATTGATTCTCACCACATCCCCAAGCCTGTTCCCTGGGGCATCAACTCGACCATGTTCAGCTGGGCTGCAAACCAAACCAAGGGCAAGTGCACTGAGACAGCCACATTGCCGACAGCAGCCACACCAGCCTCGGGCGCACCGGGGCAGAGCCCCACTGAGATGCTCAGGCCCTCGGCCCTTCTCCACTTCCAGGGCCAATTCCAAAGCACTGCTCTCCCCCCCTCTCCACCCCCAGAGAGATGATCTCTGCCACAGTCAAACCTCATCCCCGTGGAACCACCTTTCACTTGCCCACCAGCCTGGTCCCCTAGGCTCCTCGGGCACCTGCTGGAGGGAACCAGATTCAGCAGGTGGCCACAGAGTCAGCAAAGCACAAGGACAAAGGCCAGCTGGCGAAACCACAGAAATGGCAACCCAGATTCAGACACACCAGTGCATGATTTAAGGGTGGGGAAATCATAGTTCTAATCTGTCTTCTTTTATTTCTTTTCCAGCATTTTTTCACCCTAATTGGTGATGACCAGCCTCTGCTTGAGCTGGTTGGTATGAGAGAAGCCAGAGCAGGGCTCCCCCACCCCGTGTGGAGGGGCCCCTGTACATAGCCACACAGGAGGCAGCTGGGGATCTCAGGTATGTGTGGCTGCAAGATCTGTGCTCTGCTTGCACAGAGCGCCAGGAACACGCGGAGCTGCTGGGATTCACTGTCCCGAAGCTGAGCGAGGTGGGCCCTTCGGATAAGGCACATCCGGCCAAGCAGAGCAGAATCAGGGGAAGTTGGAGCCAGGGGACAGGGCCAGGAATGGACTAACATGTTACTGGGCGTCTCTTGGAGCTGGAAGTCCCAGGACTAGGCTCATGTGTCCAGCAGGCCAGCCTGGGGTTGGGGCGGCCCACTTGGCTCTGTACCATTGCCAAGGTGCTGCAGGAGCTCCCTAGGGACCACCATGAGCCCTTCTCAGGGACATTCCCAAAGCCCCCATCAGAGTGAACCCAAGTCAAGAAAAGCACGGTGGGTGAAATCATGGAAACGCAGGATTTCTAGAGACCAGAGCGGCCAGGAGAGGATGAGCAAGGCCTCCAAACACCGCATGGGTCTCTTGCCTCAGAAGGGCCAGGCCAGGGGTCCCAGCCCATCCTTTGCCCACTCTGTCCATGCTGCTTCCCTCCCCCACCCCACTGCTTGCAGTGAAGCCTGGCAATCACACCTGAGAACAGGTGAACAGCAGGGAGGGGCACCTCCTCCTGGGACCACGAGGCTGGGCACAGCCAAGCTGGCTGGGGGTGGGGGCCCCTCTTCTGCCAGTTAGCAGAATGGAGTAACCACTTCTCTGGAAGGAATGCCAGGACACCATTGGGAAGGAGAAGGGCCTGGCTACTCGCTGGAGGCCATGTGTGAGCTCGGAGGGCAAGAGGGACATGGGGGATGGATTCGGGTGGGGAAGAGGCAGGAATTCATTCCCTTTTCTCTCACCACCAAGGGCTCTATCGATCTCCCCCGACTCCTGATGCACACCCATGGGCACCCTTCAAAGTCCTCCCCCTCCAAGGAGCCTCCCTGCCTGCCCCAGACAGAAGTACCTGAAGTATAACCAAGGTTCAGGATCAGTCTCCAGTACATTGCCTTATGGTGCAGGGCCTGGCAGTGGTAGTAACAAGGTCTTGGGAGGCGACATCTGGATCTTATTTGCAGTTCTGCCTTGACTAGGCAGGTGACCCGGACAAAATATGCATCCACCATGGAGGTCTGATCATAGCACCCACCTCCCAGGACTGCAGTAAATAAGCTACACACAGAGCCCAGGAATTTAGCAGATACTCAATAAATGCGCTTCTCCATAACACACTTCATTGCCAGGTGCGTCTCACCTCCCCACCCAGACTGCCAGGCCCAAGAGGGGAGTCTGGACCGACCCCACCCCTGCCTCACACCCTGAGCCAGCACAGTGCTGGACATGTGGAGCGCTTAGTAAAATGCCTTTGGGAAGCAGCAACTTAGAGAGCAAGGTGGGGGGGCAGGGTTCCAGGAGGCAGAATCCTGGGAAAGGTGACTTGACTCTGCAGTGTGGGCAGGGGGCTCACAGCCTTTTCATCCAGCCGTAAAGCGCCATGTTCATTATTTTAACAGTTATTCGTGATCAAGCGATTTGGTGTTAATGTGGATCTAATGTATAAATCCATACGGGTCCCACAGTCATTTAGCATTAATTAAACGAGGCCATTATAAGGCTGGGATTCCGCTGGGCTTACTGCACTTAGTCATGAACGGCAGGAACCACTCGGCCACTGTACGCTCGCTCTCCCTGCTCCTGCCCTGGCACGGGAGGACGTGTGCTGGGAGGACTCTGGCTGGGGTGCAGAGGGATGATTGGCAAGGAGGGGGTGGGCCAGAGGGATGATTGGCAAGGGGGGTGGGCCAGAGGGATGATTGGCAAGGTTGGGGGGGTCCAGCCTTGCCCTTGGGGAGAGGACACTTCACAAAGGGCTGAGTTTGTAGCGCACTGGAGTGGAGCCCAGAGGAACGGGACCTGGGGCCTACTCTGCTTCTGACTGGCTGTGCATCCTCACACAAGACACTGCCCCTCTCTGGTCTTCATCAGCTGGTTAAGGAGTCTGGACAAGCCAGCCTTGAGCCCTCTGCCTGGAATGCGTCTCCTTCGGCGCTGCACGGCTGCTTCTGTCCGTCTTTCAGGTCTCAGCTCCACGAGGAGCTGCCATCTTCTGATGACGGGCCACTCCCTGCCTCCCTGAGCCTTCGGGAACAGAGTGGCCCTCTTGCTTTCTTCATGGGACTTACTGCTGTTCAAATCATCTCTGCACCCCTTGGTTCACTGGTGCGTCACCACCAGTCCCATGAGAACAAGGGCTTAGTCTCGCTCATCCCCCATCCTCTGAACAGCTCCTGCCCGGCCCATGGCAGGGGCTCTGAAGATAATTTATCCATCAACTGAAGCACTGGGTGGCCACCGAGGCCCCTCCCAGAAGGGCACTGGCCAGTCTCTGACTTCTGTGTCCAGAAAGTAAGGGCTGTACAGAGAGTGGGCAAGACTCACAGGGAGGACAGCTGAGGCTGAGAGACAAGGGACAGAAAGAAGACCATCTAGAAGAGAGGGAAAGATGGGGAACCCTTATGAAGTCAGGTAAAGCCGCCACCTGCAGTGCCAGCATCCCATATGGGCACTGGTTCAAGTCCCGGATGCTCCACTTCCGATCCAGCTCCCTGCTAATGCACCTGGGAAAGCAGCAGAAGATGGGCCAAGTGTCTGAGCCTCTGCCACTCACCTGAGAAACCTGAAAGAAAGCGTTGGGCTCCTGGCTTCTGCCTGGCCCAGCCTCAGCCATTGTGACCATCTGGGAAGTGAACTAGCACACTGAAGGTATCTCTTTCTCTCTCTGTAACTCTGCCTTTCAAATAAAAAAATCTCTATAAAAAGGAGGAGGAGGAGGAGTCGTCAGGCAGGAGCCCCACGGAGGAAAGCTCTGGGTCCCAGCAGCTGCACCAGCCAAGGCCATTTGGTGAAACTATATTAATAATCACAGTCACAGTGCGAGAATCCCTGGGGACCAGAACAACTTCCGCTCCACAGCACTGGCAGGCACATCACTTCACTTGGTGCTCCTACCATCCCCTCAACACACACAGGGGCAATTTCACCTGCCGTCCATACAGGGAGAACTATTGATAGCGATCATTAACAGACACAGCCCTTTCTCCTCCTATGCAGGAACGTCGGTGTTTATACCCATTTTGCAGAGCAGCAGGCTCTCAGAGGTGAAGGGACCCAACAACCTCAAACTCAACCCATAGCATAGCAGGTTGAGCCACCACCTGTGATGCTGTCATCCCATATGGGTACCAGTTCGAGTCCTGGTTGTTCCACTTCCCATCTAGCTCCCTGCTAATGCACCTGGGAAGTCAGTAGAAGATGGCCCAAGTGACTGGGCCCCTGCACCCAAGCAGGAGACCCAGAAGGAGTCCCAGGCTCCTGGCTTCAGACCCAGGCTCCTGTTTCAGCCATTTGACTAATGAACCAGCAAAGAGATTCTTTCTCTCTCTCTCTCTCTCTCTCTGGCTTTCAAATAAAGTATTTTTTTAAATATTTATTTATTTATTTATTTATTTGAAAGGCAGAGTTACAGAGAGGCAGAGGCAGAGGTAGAGAAAGAAAGTGAGAGAGAAGGAGGGAGGGAGGGAGGGAGGGGTCTTCCATCTGCTGGTTCACTCCCCAATTGGCCACAACACCTGGAGGTGTGCCAAGCTGAAGCCAGGAGCTTCTTCCGGGTCTTCCACGCGGGTACAGAGACCCAAGAACTTGGGCCATTGTACACTGCTTTCCCAGGCCATAGCAGAGAGCTGAATCGGAAGAGGAGCAGCCGGGACTTGAACCAGCGCCCACACAGGATGCTGGTGCTTCAGGCAGCTGCTTTACCCGCTATTCCACAGCGCCGGCCCCAAATCAAATAATCATTAACGAGAAAAAATTATCCACAACTCAGTGGCTTGTGCTGGGGACAAGGAAGCACAGCCCCCAGCCCCCACCCTATCCGGGGGCTGTTACTGACCTGTAGGGTTAGGATGAATGACAAGGAGGACAGCAGGTTGGGGACAACCTCCCTCCAGATGGAGGTTAAGCTGAATGAATGAATGAAATAGTTCATTGTTGCAGTTCAGAAGGCGACAGTCAGAGGCTCTGGGTGCTACACAATCTACAGGTTGCAGCTGAAAACATTGTCGGAGGTGTCTCCTACCTCTTCACATACCTGCCTCCGTTCCCTGAGACCTTGGATCTACCGCGTAGGCTCGGATGTAAAAGCGTGCCACCGTACGTGAGGCAGGCCTCCGTGATTGGCTGAGCACGCATGCGTAAGGCAGAGCAAGCGAAATCAGCCAGGCTGCCGGGGGCACTCAGTGCTGTGGTTGCCATGGGGGCGGCGGGGGCTGTGGCCAGTGGGACAGGCCACACCTGGGGGTGGGGGCCATGTGCACCTGCAGGCCCAGGGTCACCAATTCTTCCTATTTCTGAAGAAAGCTCAGATGTGTGGCTCTCTGTTGGAAATTCCACAGCTCTAAATCGAAGTCAGTGCTGTGTGCGCCGAAGTCTTCTGGAGGAAAAGCTCTTTTTCTTTAGCAGCTTTATTGGGGTCTGATTAGTAGACAAAGAGCTGGACAGAGTTGATCCGCACCATCTGACAGATTTGACCGTAGGCAGGCACCTGCACTCAGGGCACCAGACGAATTCAATGCCTCCTGGGTCCCTTTGCCTTGGGGTGGTGGTGGTGGTGGTTGTGTGTATGTGGTGTGTGTATGACTTGGGGGGGTGGTTGTATGTGTATGTGTGTTTGTGTGTATGACTTGGGGGGGGTTGTATGTGTGGTGTGTGTATGACTTGGGGGTGGTGGTGGTAGTGGTTGTGTGTGTGTGTGTATGGCTTGGAGGTAGTGGTGATGGTTGTGTGTGTATGTATGTGTGTATGACTTGGGGGTAGTGGTGGGGGTGGTGGTTTGTGTGTGTATGACTTGGGGAGTAGTGGGTGTATGTGTGTGTGTATGACTTGGAGGTGGTGGGTGTGTGTGTGTACATGACTTGGGGGTTGTGGCAGTGGGGGGGTGGTTGGGTATATGTGATATGTGTACAACTTGGGGATGGTGGGGGGTGGTTGCATGTGTCTATATGTGTGTATGACTTGGGGTGGTGGTGGTGGTGGTGGTTGTATGTGTGGTGTGTGTATGACTTGGGGGTTGTGGTGGGGATGGTGGTTGTGTGTGTGTGTGACTTGGAGGTGGGGGGGTTGGGAGGGTTGTGTGTGTATGTATGTGTGTATGACGCGGGGGTGGTGCTGGGGATGGTGGTTGTGTGTGTGTGTGTGTGTGTGTGCTGCAAGAACACCTCGCACATAGTCTGCCCTCTCAGCACGTTCTGAGGGCACAATTCCAGTTGCTAAGCACAGGCACTGGCAACAAGCAGGCCTCATTTAGCACAGCTGAAACTTTACAGCCCGCGGTAACCCCTCAGCCCCCGCCGGCTTCCCCAAACCCTGGGGCTGTGGTACAGTGCTGTAGTCTCTGCCTCCACGAGCCTAGCTATTTTGGGTTCCTCAGGTGAAAGGCATCCTGGGACCGTCCTATTTCACATAGCGGGAGAGACTCCGGGTTCATTCATGGCCTTGCGAGGGTCCAAAGCTGACTGCTGTTCCAGGGTGGGTGGATGCCACGTTTCCTTATGCATTCACAGAGCAGGAAGTGCCTATCCACTGTCCACCAGTCCGGCACCTGCAAGTAAACAAACACTCCAGACCTCCCGCTGGGAAGACCACAGCCCTGCTGACCCCCACCCCCAGCTCATAGGCAGGCCAGGCCACCCCCCACCCCCCAGCTCACATGCAGGCCAGACCACAGCACAGCCCCCAGAAGCTACCGACCCAGAGAACAGACATGCGGGACATCGTGTCCACAGCTCCTTCTCAAGTCCATGGAAGAGGTGTGGCACACACGCACTATGTGCCCACTTCAATCTTTAGTTTGTACCAAACTAAGGTTATCTTTTCAACCCACCTTCTACAGACGTCTGCAAGTGCCCTCATACATGAAGACCCAGGAAGTAAGGGGACACATAGCTGGATGCCCTGAAGCCACAGCTTCCAGCCCAGGCGGCCTCTCCCGGCCTCAAGCCACCCAAAGTCTGGGAAGAGAGCACCCCCCACTCCCACCCCCACCCCTGCCCCCACCTCCCCCAAGCCCCACCCTCGGGCCATTTAAAAGGCAGCGTGGTTGCACAAGCCAGCTGTCACTATGGCACTTACAGGCAGACCCGTGGAAAAACCAAACCACTGTTATTACACTTAATAACCAGTTTCCACATCATCAACTCATTGGCGTCTGACAGGCGCTCTTAGGGTGTCAGCTCCCTCGGCCCAACAAGTCGCCACTAGCAGGGGGCCATGGGGTTCAGAGCAGGCTGGGCACCAGCCTCCTGAGACTTAGCCCATCCCCTCCGGCTCCGAGCCGGGACACACACCCCAGGGCAGCTGTGGCAGGCCTCATCCTCTGCCCCTTGCGCCCAGGGTCCGGAGCCGGGTCAGAACCCCAGAGGGGCCGGCACTGTGGCACAGTGGGTAAAGCTGCCGCCTACAGTGCTGACATCCCATATGGGCGCCGGTTCAAGCCCTGGCTGTTCCATTCTGATCCAGCTCTCTGCTATAGCCTGAGCCCCCTGCAACCATGTGGGAGACCTGGAAGAAGCTCCTGGCTCTGGATCAACTCAGCTCCAGCCGTTGCGGCCATCTTGGGAGTGAACCAACAGAAGGCGGACCTCTCTCTTTCTGCCTCTGCCTCTCTGTAACTCTGCCTTTCAAATAAATAAATCTTTAAAAAAAAAAAGAACCCAGAGAAAGGGCACAAGACCCTGAGTAGTGTCCAAGCAGAAGAAAAGAAGAGCCCAGCTTGGCAGAATGGGCACCCAGGATCTGCAGGAAGCGAGTCTAGGGCTGGGACACCTGTCTGGATCCCAGCTCTGCTGTGGGACCCGGTGTGGGGGGGAGTGGCTCCATTTTCCTGGGCCCATTTCCCACCTGGAAAAGGTGAGACTTCAAGAGTTTGTTCTAAGGGATAATAGTGCCCAGCAGGGCATCCACACCCAACAAATGGTGGGGCTTACCAAGCGGCCGACGAGGGGAAAGGGGCACAGATTAGGGGTCCAGGGGGAGGGAGACAGGGACCAGCACAAGGGGCTGTTCGGGTATTGGACCCCTGAGAGATGCTTCCGCATTGACCTAACACTGCAAGAGGGAACGTCTAAGAACAGAAGCTGATAACAATAAAAGCTAACATTATTCTCACTGCCCCCCTTGTAGAGGTGAGAAAACTCAGAGAGGCTCAGTTACTCCCCCAGGGCGCCCCAACAAGCATCCAATTGGGCTTGGAGGCCACACCCTGGGGCTTGACCCTGAGAGCCTCTGGCCCCTCCCCTCTTCTACCCAGGCTTCTTCAGGGGAAGATCTGCTGGAGGGGGTGGGGCAGGGGCCAGGGGCCAGGCTGTGGTTATCCGGGGTCTCAAGGTCGCAGGTCCAGGTTGTTCAAACGACCGCGGAGGTCTGGAGAACAATTCAAGGAAGGGGGACCAGGGCGTGAGGCCCCTGAAATGCAGTGACCTTGTTCTGAGGCCACACAAGCCACATCTTCCACAAGGGTCATCCAGAGTGTGGTCCTGCCAGAGCCTTGGAGGACAAAGGACCAGTCCCCCTTCTGGGCCCCGGCACACACACCTGCACTGTCCCCTCCTGAGGCCCTGCTGCAGTACTGGCCTGAGGCAGTGCAGTGCTGCCATCTCTTGGCTGCACATCATACTGCAGCCCATCCATCCTGCAGGATGAACCCAGCCCAAATCCATCACAACGCCAGGAGCACCTGCTGCCACAGCCTGTCCCGCAGAGCCTACTTCCAGAGCAGGCCCACCCAGCAAGCCCTGGAAGGGCAGCCCCTCCACCAGATGGGGCCTAGGACGTTAGACCAGCCTCGGCAGCCACAGAGGGGGCCTCTGCCCCTGGACCAGGACAGGGCATCAATGCCCCCAAGGAGCCCAGGGCGCCTGAGCTTGTCCCTTCTCCCTGCCCCATCCCAGGGCAAGCAAGAAGGAGGCAGGCGAGTGGAAGAGAAAGCATTTTTGAGGACCTGGGGAGAGGGTTTGCCGCCAGCTTCAACTATAGCCGGGACCCCCAAAATGCCAGGGGCCGTAGCCCTGAGAGGCGGGACTGTGGGTGACAGGCATGGTTTCACTCTGATTATTCTGGAACTGTTTCCTTTTTGCCCCTCTGTGCTTAATTGGAATTTCACATTTTTCTACGATGCCCAAGTCTCAAGTACTAATATGTGTCTATAAATTGGTCTGAAGTAAATCTGCCTCTAAGGAGCAACCCAGCAATTCTCCAGGGAAAGCCCCTGTTCTGTCACAGGTGTGGAAAGGAGCTCCGGGATGGGCGAGCGCCCGAGTCTCGGCACAAGGTGAGCCGCGGCGGACTGGGGCTTCCCCTGCATCTCAGGGTTCTCTCCTTTGAAAGCCAGCTCATGCTCCCCGCCCCTCCAGAGACTTGCCCCCTACTCGTCACACACACTATTTTCCGTCTCTCACTTTACAGGAGCAGAAACGTACCTCCTTCACTACGGCATTCCCAGTGTCCATTATTGTGCCTGGCATGTGATAACCACACCACAAATTTGTGTTGAATGAATGGACTTAATCACAGAGGGCTTCCAGGAGGAGGTGATTTATACATCCTTTAAAAAAAAAAAAAAAGACAGTGTTAATGAATCAACAGGGAAGGCCAGTTAGAGCTGCCACGTGGTAAATATGTGCTCCCACCTAACTTAAAAAGAGAAAGAAAAGAACAAAATGACACTGATTGTGCTCCCACACACACAGGTGCCTGAGCTAGGACCTGGTCCCTGGCTCTGATTGCTGGCTTCATCCTGGGACTCAGCAGAGGCCAGAAAAAGTCCCGCGTCTGGGACCAGGGAGGATGTACCAAGAACCGAAGCATCAGTCAGTGGGTCTGCTGGGGCCCGTCTGTGCCAGTCTGGGTCTGGCCAGGTCTGGGGCGCGTGCCTGGCTGAGTCAGGAACCGCCTTCTCACTGCTGCACGCGGGAGACCCAGAACGCGTCACACCAGCCTGATGGCCCAGGGCTCCAGCCCAGAGACAGATGAGGGGCTCCAAAATGCTCCTGGAAAACGAGAATGAAGAGAGAAGTTTATTTCGGTGCTGAGCGTGTTTGCAGTCCATGTGTAATTGTTCTGTGACATGCGTTTTTCATGAACTTTTCAAGGCCCCCTCATATGCATGAATTTCAAAATTTTTGCACCAAAATTAACTTCTCTCTAATTTCATTTTCCATAAACTTTTCGAAGCATGGGGGGGGGGTCCAGAAACCCTGCAACCCATGGGGAAAAAGTGAGGGGGTTCAAACTTCAGCAAGGTCTGATTTTCAGGGTCCTTGATAATATCTCTGACTTTAAGATTTGATGGCTTTTAGGTAGATATAAAAGTCCCGGGAAAATGGAAAATTTCATCACGGTGCACAATGAATTGTTCTGGAAAAGTCCTTCGATAAGTTCTTAGAAAAAGCTTTGTTTCTCCGAGAATCCTGTCTATCAAAGGCCAGAAGTCCGGTGCACCTGCCTCCAACCGCAGTCAGACAGGAGATGCACACTTCCTGAGCATCTGCTGTACGCCGGCCCTGGGTAGGGTTACGGTGTGCACTGTCTACCCGATGAAAATGGAGCAGGCCCCCCCCCCCCCCCCCCCGCAGCCTGCAGAGACCCCACCCTGGTCACCGACAGCGTCTGCCCGGTACCTGGGAGGCGCCGAGGCCCCAACCATCATCAGGTATCTAGACAGGGAGCAGGGCGCCCGAGCGCTCTATGACTGACCCTGATCGGAACTCAGCCCTGCTGCGGGCTTCGGGGCTTCGGGGTCCTCCCGCGGGGCCCTAGAGTGCCCGTGGGGCCGCTCCTGGCGCCGGGGCCCGGGGTCAGCGTGTCCCGGAATGAGGAGGAAGCACTCAGGGCAGCAGTATAGAGCGCAGAGAACCAGGGCAGCGGGAAACAAAGAGGAATGGAGGGCACGTGAAGAGACAAAAAGACCCAGAAAGAAGAGGGGAGGAGGGAAGGAGAGGGAGAAGGGCCAGCCCCCCCCCCCCATCTCCTGGCGGCCCCCAACCCTCCCTGCAGGGAGGCGGGAGGAGGGGCACAGCCGCGGGGTAACCTTGGAGACAAGGCCTGCCTGCGCGCAGGGGGCGGAGGCTGCGGGGCGCGGGGCGGGGCCGCCCAGCAACAAGTCCCGCAACAGGTCCCCGGGCCACCGCGGGGCGGGGCCGGGGGGGGGGGGGCCGGAGGCCGGAGGAGGTGGGAGGGGAGCGGGAAGTTGGGAGCTAGGAGGGAGTCAACCGCCCGCACGCACGCACAGCTGCGCCCCGGGTGCGGGGTGCGGTCAGGGCAGGCTGTCCAGGTGACCCCTCTGGTTAGCAATTATGAATATCTGAAAACCGCCAGGAGACAGGATTTGGAGTGCTCTCTCCACAGAGAAGCGATACAAATATGAGGTGATAGGTACACTAATTACCCCGAGCTGATCATTATACAATGCAAATGTGTTTAGAAGCATCAGTGTTATCCCATGGATATGCACAATTGTTATGTGCCCATTACAAATATATGATCTTTTCTTAATGAAGCCCAATGCCCCTTTCCTTGCCGGATGGCCAGACTTAGTGGCACGCCTTTTTTTTCTTTTTCTTTCTTTTTTTTTTTTTTTTTTTTTTTTTTGGAAAAACAGTTACAGAGAGGTCTTCCGTCCACTGGTTCATTCCCCAAATGGCCACAATGGCCGAAGCTGATCCAAACCCAGGAGCTTCCTCAGAGTCTCCCACCTGGGTGCAGGGGTCCAAGCACTTGGGCCATCCTCCACTGCTTTCCCAGGCACATTAACAGGGAGCTGGATCAGAAGTGGAGCAGCCAGGACTGGAACTGGCACCCAGTTGGGATATTGATGCTGCGAGCTGGGGCTTTAGCCCACTGTACCACAGTGCCACCCCCATAGCACACTTCTAACAAGAAGAATGTGATGGAAGAAACAGAGTGACTTCTTTTTTTTTTTCTCTCTCTCTCTATTTATTTATTTATTTTATTTGACAGAGTTAGTGAAAGAGAGAGACAGAGAAAAAGGTCTTCCTTCCGTTGGTTCACCCCCCAAATGGCCACAACGGCCGATCCGAAGCCAGGAGCCAGGTGCTTCCTCATTGTCTCCCATGCGGGAGCAGGGCCCAAGCACTTGGGCCATCCTCCACTGCCTTCCCGGGCCACAGCAGAGAGCTAGACTGGAAGAGGAGCAGCCGGGACAGAATCCGGTGTCCATATAGGATGCCAGCGCCTTAGGCAGAGGATTAGCCAAGTGAGCCACAGTGCCGGCCCTGACAGAGTGACTTTTAACACCAGGCCATAAAAGGCGGTGCCAATTCCGGCTGGCTCTCTCTGGGACCTCCCCACCCCCACTCTGTGAAGGCACCAGGCACGCCTGTGGTCAGGGCTACATGGCCAGGAACCAAGGCCTCCCGCCTACAGCAGGCCCAGCAGTGACTCATCCTGGGGCGGAGGTGGGTCCTGGAGCCACAGCCCAGCTTCCAGGTGAGACCACAGCCCTAGCCACCAACTGACCACAGCCTCATGGGAGACCCCAAGCCCAGGCACCCAGCTAGCCCTTCCTAAGTTACCAACCCACACACCTGATGGGAGAGGATGAAGTTCATCGTTTAAAGCTTCTAAATGCTGGGGTGATTCATTACCCGGCAATGGATAGCAGCCTTGGGGGCTTGTGATGGGGTCTGCAGCCACAACTCCAACAGGGCATGAAACCCACAATGGAGCCCAGACAATGCCCACAGCAGTGTGGGGGTGGGGGACCCCATGCAGCGGCCCCCAGGGGAGGCATCAGCAGGTCCTGCCGCAGACAGGGCTCTGACTGGCACCCCAAGCGGGCCTGCTGTGCAGGGCACTGGCCAGCCTGGACTGCTCAGCATTCCCAGACAGGCAGCAGCCCCAAGTGGGTCCTCCTTGACCTTGGCTGTCCCCACGGCAGCACAGCTCTGTGAGGCCAGCAGGCAGGCTGGCGCAGAGCAAGCACAAGGTAGCAACTACAGTACCTGGCCTCAAACCCCAGTCTTCACCGATTATCTGGATCATCTTGTACAAGTGACCTTGACTCTTCGTCTGCCTTTCTCTTCTGTGAAGTACTGAAAATAAGCCCTGCCTGACAGGGTAGACGTCTCCCGGTGTGGAGGAGTGGAAATCAAATGAGCAATAAACTGACAGCAGCAAGCCCAAAGCTAGTGCTCCATCATCAGTTTCGGTACCACCCAGCCCCGGAAGCCAGGAGGGCAGGCGTAGCCAAGGTTTGCCCTTGTTTCTTGCCTGCATTTCCCATGTGACCCATCTTCTTAAGAGGAATCCCCAGAGAAGTTTAAGAGAAAGGAGTAAAGAAAGGAAGAAGTTGACGCCGTAAGCACCTCCACACTGTCCGCAGAACAGGCCTGCCCTTGACCTAATTTCGTTCTTCTCACGTCCCCGGGTTGCTCACTGGGGAATGTTTGTTCTGCCAACCTCTCTAGGCCTCAGTCTGCTCATCTGGAATACAGGGCCAATAACACTCCTTGGTCCACTCACTTGCTGTGAGGGTTCAAATAGATCACAGGGGAATTGGCCTTGTAGTCACTCCTCCACTATTCAGGATGACTGTGACAATGCCAACAATTCCACCAGGGTCTGTAATACTAAATATGCTTTCATACCACAAAGTTTAAACCCAGGGACTTTGACTTCTTTTCCTGAAGGAACTCCACTCTCTTTCTGAGGTCTTCTCCTCAAGTAATTAATTGTGGAGAACCCCAAGAAGTTCTGACATGGGACAAAAGTCTTTCCTTCTCCCTGCACACCTGCTGTCCTGCTCCATCCAGCACCGTTCAGCTCTGCACCTGCAGCACATCTCTTACCTCAGGGCCTCACACGTGCAGGGGAAGGACACAGGGATGGGTGGGTGCATGGACGGATGGATGAGTGGATGCAGGGATGGATGAGTGAGTGGGTGGATGAATGGATGGACCGATGGGTGGGTGAATGAATGGATAGATGAGTGGGTACATGGATAATGGATGGCTGCATGGATGGATGGGGGTGGATGGGTGCATGGGTGCAGGGGTGCATGGGTGGATGGATGAGTGGATACATGGATAATGGATGGCTGCATGGATGGATGGGGGTGGATGGGTGCATGGGTGCAGGGGTGCATGGGTGGATGGATGAGTGGATACATGGATAATGGATGGCTGCATGGATGGATGGGTGGGTGCATGGGTGCATGGGTGCATGGATGGTTGCATGGATGGATGGATGAATTCATGCATGTGTGGATAGATGGATGGGTGAGTGGATAGATGGACGATTTGAGGGTGTCCTTCAACCCAAGCCCTATGCCAGATCTTATCCTGTGTTTTTCCTGGGGCTCAGTGTGGACAGAAAAAGTTCCCTCCTACAGGGAGGGGGAGGAACATCACCCACCCTAACTAGCTCTGTCTTAATTACACACCTTGCTGCCGTGTTCATCAGCTGCACCTGAGCAGTGGTCTTAGTGCCCTCTGGGCTGTCTTCTGAGAGGTGGAGAGGGAGGGAGAGGGAGGGAGAAGCCCCTGTCCTTTACCACTCAAGGGCCCAGCAGGCCAAGGGGAGACACAGCAGCGGGGCGGCAGCCTTCCACCCTGTCCTCAACCCTCTGGCATCTTAGAATTCCCTGGGGTAAGGACAGGGAGTAGGAAGTGGGCAGAGACTCCTCACAGGACACACCCCCCCCCCCCGCTGCCATCCCCACCTCCCTCCACCCCAGAGTTGCCCAGAGAGGAAAGGGTTAAGTGGCTGGGAGATTGTTGCAGCATCACAGAAGAGCCCTGGACTCAAGTCAGCCTTACGCTGAGGACCCTGCTCTGACACCTGTAGGCCCTGTGACCTTGGAGATGCCACATGACCTCCTTTTGAGGAGGAAGTAGAATATTCAGTCTCCTAAGATCCCTGCCATCTCTCGAGAGTCGGAATCCAAAGGACAAGTGGCAAGGTCATTGAGGAGCTGGTCAGTGGACCCCAGGGCAGAGTCAGGCGTGTCCTGCCCATCAGCTCTCTGGCTGGGGGCCTGGATGAGGCAGGGAGCCTCCTGGATCCCCTCCTCATGACAATGACCAGTGCCAGGAAAGACACTCTAGTGGAGCCTGGAGCCTCCACACTGTGGCCTGGGCCTGGCAAAGAGACAGTGGCCAAGCCAGGAGGCCCTGAGCAGGCCACACACTCTGTCCCCACTGCAGAGGCACCTACCACACCTAACCACACAGCTGCTGGAAGATAAAGAGCCAGGAGCACAGCCAAGGGCCTAACCAGGGGCTTGTGGCCACTTCCTGCCCATCCCAAGTCCTCGGAGCCACGCAGAAACTCCAGCTGCCAGCCTGAGCCCTCTTCTCCTGCCACCTGGCCAGCCCAGAGAGCTGGAGGACATGGACATGGAGCTCCAAGGACATGGAGCCGGGCCAGGTCCTCAGCGTGCACGGTGACTCATGGTGCTGCAACTCCACCAGGCCAGACTCCAGCAACCAGGAGACAGGCCTCTCTGGACCTGAGCCCCCGACTGCTCCAGCGGAGTGAGGGATGAGGGAAGCGTGATGTGCGTGCCCAGCCCTAGAGGACAGGAGAGCTGGCATCTCCCAGGGACCTTCTGGGAAGTGTCCTCAAGGCAGCACCCGGCTCCAATCCACCCTGTCCACCCTGCAGTCAAGGGTGTCCCCTTGTCCCCACTCCAGCCCCAGCACCGAAGGTCAGCCCATTCTGCAGATGAAATCATAGAGCCCTGAAGAGGCAGGATAGTTCAGGGCTGAGTTATGTGGCTCCAAGGGAGAGGGCAGTCCAGGACCGGTCGTCCAGCTCCCCTGGGGTTGTGCCGGTCCAGCCAGGAGGGTCTCTAGACAGACAAGAGACAGAGGCTGAGGGGTGCGTGCCCTGGGGACTGGCTCCATCTGTCCTCAACACGTCCCTGCCACTAACCTGCAGCGGAGGATGGCCCCAGAACTTCGGTCCCTGCTGGAGTTCCTAGCTCCTGGCTTCAGCTGGGCTCAGCTCTGGCCGCTACAGTCTTTGGGAGAGTGAACCAGCAGACTGAAGCTCGCTCTCTCTCGCTCTCTCTCTCTCTCTCTCTCTCTCTGCCTCTCAAATAAAATAAACAAAGCTTTTAAAAAGACCTCCCTGCATCACTCATCAGTGTCCAAGCCACAAAAAAACCTCCTTGTTTTGCAAGTGTGGCAAAGGCGTGGTAAGGCAGGTGACTTCTCCAAGGCCCCACATAAATTTAAATCCTCATGGCTGTATCAGCAGAAGACATTAATCACAGATGATGTTCGTGTAACAGATACGTGCAGCAGTGTTACGCTGATGAAGGTTCGCAGACAGAAAACATTCTCACGCATCCACACACAGACCACTTGTGCGATGGGGGTGGGGCTGGCTCCTGACCTCCTGTGGATTAGCTGGTAGTCAAGGATTCCAGCTCAGCCACTGTGTGACCTCGGGCAACTCATCTGACCTCCCTGCTCCATTTCTTCCACAATCAAAGGGGACACTACTAGAGGACACCTCACAGGTCACCCTGAGGATTTAAGGAGTTACATCCGGCTGGCAGACACATAATAAATGCGAAATAAACATGGGCTTGGTATCTCTGGAGCTCCAGGGGTCCTTCCCAAATGTCCAGAGATACCTGCTAAGGCCTCCCCCACCGATTCTCAGCCCCTTTGGGCTGGGTCAGTGAACTCTGTGAGATGAGGACCCCACTCACAGGCCAATGCCCCTCACTCCAGTCCCGACCATCCCCCACCTGCCCGCTGCCCACCTGGGCAGCCACTGCCTACAGTTCCAGGAAGCTGCCTCTTCCCTCCCCTGCTTTGCCCTCACCACCATGCAGGAATCAATGCAATCCCCTAAAAGCTCATAACTCGGAGGTAATTATAAGAAGCATCAATTACCCAGCAATGTGGATTTCATGAATTCAATTAATTTGCATGGCGATCGATACGGGCGGGTTCGCTGGGGTCCCCGGGGGAAGTTAGGACATTGTTCTGCACACTATTGATTTTACAATGTAAAACAAAACCTCTCTCCCCGAATTCATAGATGCCCATTCAGCCATATTAACTTTCAGATCATTTATTTTTGTATGTCTTTCAACTGTGTTTGTTGCTATCACACAAATGCAGAGTATTACATTGTAGGGAATAATTGAATCAATACAGTCACGCAAGGCGAGGCCTCCCCAGCTACAGGAGGAAGGGCTGCTCTGCTCCATCCTCTGCCTTCCCCAGCCAGTTCCCTGCCCCCACCCCAGCCCAGACACCCCCTCTCCCAACCAGGACACCCTGCTGACCCTGAGTCATCCACTCCATGACATTTACCGGCCAGGTTCAAGACAGGCCACAGATGCAGCAAGAGAAATGTCGTTAGACAACAGGAAGAACTTTCCTGGTGATGGACAGGAGCTCAAGGAGGTTTGAATGAACAGAGGACTCCCTTTTTTGGGAAGAATTTTCAGAGCCAAAAAGATTAGGTCAGGGGCATGGGCTCAGTGACTCCTCGGGGATACAGGCCAGGGAGAAGAGTGTTTGCATTTTCTTTATTTTACTTGAGAGGCAGAGAGAGACAGACAGACAGAGCTCCTAGCTGGGTTGGTTCACTCCACCAGTGCCCACATGACAGGGGTCTAAAGCAGACCAAAGTCAGGAGTTGGAAACTCAGCCAGGGTATCCCATGTGGGTGGGTGGCAAGAACACGGTGACTTGAGCCATCGCCTGTGCCTCCAGGGGTGTACAAGAGCGAGAAGCTGGGACTCAAACCCAGGCGCTCTCCTGTGGGATGCAGGCGTCCCAAGCAGTGTCTCAGCCACAATGCCAAATGCCCACCCCTGGGAGGGCCGGTTCTTTTCCTTCCCTGGGAGTCAGCGTGCCCTGAACTTGCCGCCCCCATCATATCAGAGAAGGCCAAGTTTAACAGGAGGTGGTGGTTCTGGAAAGAAGGGCCCCCTGCTGGGGCTGCCCATGCTCCCCAGCTCTGGTACCCCCCCCCCCGCCGTGTTCTTGAACTCTGCCCCCTCCTATCCCAGCCAGCCAGTGTCCAGAGACTCCTGCACACACACTCACACACACACACACACGCAGCAGTCCAGACACAAGGCGAGGGGCCTCCAGCCCAGCCATACCACCGGGGAGCCCAGCCGGGACTGCTCCAGCCTCAGGGCCCCAGCTCGGCACAGCACCCCAGCACCCCAGTGTCTGGAGAAGGGGAGAAGCCTCTCTTTTTTTTGAAATTTGACTCTCCCCCCCCACCCCCTGTCAGGATATTAGACAGCTAAACAGCCCGCCGCCTGTTTCCTTCAGATAACCAGTTCCTGACGAGCCCCCTAATTGTCCCCAGAATCTCAGCGCCAGTGTATAGAGTAGGTCATTTAACCAACAGTACACACAACTAAATAAAAATCCATTTTCCAAGAGAAAATTCTATTCTTATCAGAGTTCTGCAAGAGGGCTGCGCGCGGCCCATGTTAATTGAAGCTTTGATGTTTGTAGGAGGAGGCCTCTAATGAGCGCCACAGAGAGGCTGCTTCACAGCAGCACGCCCCCGCAGCCAGCGAGCACACCCCGGGGGCCTGTGCCCAGGGGCAGGGGGCCCGAAGGCCTCAGGGTCCCAGCCGCTGCCTCGGGCAAGGGGTCAGGAAGGCCAGCAGGCCAGAGGGGCCACCTGGAGGTTTGCCCAGCGTGTGGCCTTGAACAAGTCATTTGCCCTGGCTTGCCTCAGTTTCCCCTGTGGGCGACCATAATCCTCTTCACCTAGCCTGAAAGGCCATTTGACGGTAATACAACAAAAATGCAATCAAGGGAAAGGAGTTTCCTTCTAGGGAACGGGCTAGAAGCCAGGCTTCCAGCTCACCACTTTACAACCAGTACAGCATAAGGGACCCGCGCTCGCCCGCTGACCGCTCACTGCTCTCTGCTCTCTGTTCTCTGCTTTGGAATGCTCCTTATCACCTTTGCAAACAAGGAAACTGAAGCTCCGAGCTGGGTGAGTGCTTTGCTCCAAACCACAGAACGTGGTGGAGCTGGGAAGTCCAATCCTCTCTCCTGGCCTCTGGAATCTAAACAGCTCCCTCTTTTCAAGCAAGGTGGGTAGCCCTTCCCTCCCTTCGTCTCGATCCCGCCCACCTGCCTGCTTCCAACCCCACTCAGGAGTAGCATCTGGACACACACACACCTGCACGGCTTTCTCTGCTCTTCCCAGCGACCTTCAAAGCACGCAGGCAGGTAGCTGGAGGCAGGAGGATGAGCTTTGCAGGAATGCATGCAGGTTTGTGAGCTAGCGCTTATAAGCTGTCTGCCCCCACCCGGACCACATGGGCTTTCAGACTAGCAGACTGCCCCACCTGGGCCACATGGGCTTTCAGGCCGGCAGACTGCCCCATCCAAACCACATGGGCTTTCAGACCGGCAGCTCCAGTGCTGCAGTGGTGGTGGTGGTGATGCTTTTTATACCCAGCACACAAAGCTACTCAAACTATTACCACCCTGCTCTCTACACACAGAAACCAGACTCAGAGGATTGTTGCTTTGGATTCATTCTGAGAGGAGGAGCACAGTGAGGGCAAGAGGCGTGGAGTCACGACCCAGACCCCGGGAGTCGGATGAAAGCGGGCTAGAGGCGAGCAGCTGCAGACTCGTTTATTTCAGTTGGTACAGCAGCTTATATAGCCAAGGCAGCCAATCCAGTCAAGGGGCAGTTTATGTCCTAACTAATCACAGCCTATTGCCAGACAGGCTCCGTTGCCATGTGGTTTCCAAAGCCATCCAATCACAGCCTGTTGCCAGGCAGGCTCTGTTGCCAGGTGGGTTTCAAAGCCATTCCTGAGTAACTGATGCTCACTTGCCAGCGGCCATCTTGGCATGGCCTTCTCATTCCACCATATTTCCCCCTTTTTGTTTATTTTTGAGCTACAGGAGGCATGATCCTTGGCCATACCATTGTTGACCCCGTTTCCATGTGGTCTCCGTATGCAGCTGTGCCTGTCTTGAGTTGTCCCCCAGGGGATCTTACCCATCGTTGACTAACCAGCGCTCAAAACGGGAGACCACAGGAGTGCTTGCTTAGATAGGGGTAGGAATGAGAAACAATGGTAATCAGGAATGGCATGACTGCACACAGGCTGTGGGCCATTGGAGTGGCTGACCAGAGCTAAGTGGGGTATGAAGCAGTAGTGGATGTGGCTATGGGCAGATTCTCAGGGTAGGATGATAGGGCAAGCAGCTTGACAATCAGTAGCAGGTGCGTCTGCTAACAAGGCGGGCTCTCAGTCTTGTTCAGCTGCTTCTGGTTGGCTGCCAGTTGCAGGCTTGATGTTTCTGGCTGGTACACAATGGGCTGTCCCGCATTCTCTGGAAAGACACGCATATCCTCGACCCTTGGTTAGCAGAAGCCTTCTTACAGGCGTTGGAATCCAGGGCCTGAATTCTGTGTCTGCTCCGACATTAATGGCAAACATGCGGGTGGGATGGGGTCTAGTGGCCGCCCTGAGAGCCTGGGGTGCCCAGGGATTGCCACAAACATGGGGATCCTCACTGGGTGTGGATGGGAGGACCTCACATGGGTTATTGCCCAGGGCTTCAGCCGCCTAGGAGCATTTAGTCCAGTGCTTCTTAAAGGCCACCAGAGATTACAGCTGAGATAAGAGGAGAGATGCAAACACAGGGCTGCCCAGGGCTCATCACCGACTTGACCCTGGCTTGACCCAAGCACCTGGGCCCAAGCACCAGCCAGGACCACAGGCAGTGCTCTTGGGGAGAGAGAGAGGGAAGAGGCGGGATCTTCAGGGAAAAAAGGAGGAGGAGGAGTGGGTGAGTTTACTGACCAGATCAGGTGAGAATGAGCTCATGTTCCTCGTCCTCAACACATTTCCCTCTGGCTGCCAGTTCTGTGCAGGGGCAGGGGCTCAGAGGCAGGCATGCAGCCAGGAAGCCCCCATGCCTGTGGGAGCCATGGTTAAAGCAGTGAGCGTGTCGGCTGAGGCCTGCTGGGGTCCCCAGGAAACGTGAGGAGCTTCTCAGCTGTCAACTTCCAAGATGCCCAGGGGAGAGGGGAGAGGTCTGCCTCGAGTCACCACACCGTGACTGCATCAGACGGCTGTGCCAGCTGAGACCAGCCTGCAACGCGGGCACCGACGCCCAGCTCAGGAGAGCTCCGGCGACTTACTCAGGATCACGTGACTGGCAGGGAGCCAGGCTGGGGCTGAACCTCGGGCCGGTGGCCCCTGAGTGCAGTGCCTCCCCTGGTGCACCGAGCCTGGTAGGCACAGGGCACAAGACGTCTGGTGGCCCAAAATCAGGAGTGGAAAGCAGGCATCTAGAACGGGTACTGGGCACCTGCGTGGCTGACCCTCCCTCCACTGCCCGACATTGCCAACAGGCAGTGCCCACGCCAGCCGCATGTGCAGCTTCAGCAAGCCTCAGCTCCAAAAGGGGGCAGGACCTGGGGACAGGAGGGCTCGTGGCCACTGGCTTCTGCCTTCCCAGGAGCTGTGGGGCCTGAGAAAAGATGAGGAGGAGGTTCCTGGGACTGACACCTGAGTCAAGGCCAAGGCGGCTAGGAGGCCTCAGGACCTGCAAATTCCTTTGCAGCTCAGCCGGTTTCCTTTGCCTGGGCGGCAGTGGGGCTTGCTACGTGCTGGCATGCCAAGAGTTAAAGGCCAGCGGGCTATTAGAAGAAAACTCCTTAGAAAGCAGAAGGCTCCCAACCTGAGTCTCCCAATCAGGGAAGCCTGGGAGATGCCGTCTCCTGGCCCCCGCCCCTCTGTCCCCCAGCCTGGAGGCAGCCAGAGTGAGGGCCCCACAGTGAGAGCAACCAGTGTCTCTCCCGGCTTACACCCCAGTGCTTCCTCGCTGCCCTTGGGGACGCTATCCTGAGACTGTGCCCACAGCGGAGGCCGCGCCTCCCCTCCTCCTTTCCAGGAGTCTCCAGCATGCAAGCCCCCTCGGGTTCGGGTCCATGCTCATACGGACACTTCCCGGCATGCCCAGCACTACCTGGTGCCTGCTGCCCTTCTCACCTGTCACGTCTCACCACTGCCACGCAGCCAGCCTGTGGGAGATGGATTGCATTAATGGCTGTCCTCCTGAGCAGGCAGGGTAGCTGATCGCTCTGTCCCTTCACCTAGGGTGCACATGTGTGTGACTTGTTTTTGGGGGAACAACACGATCAAGGTTGGAAAGTGCTCCTGTGAATGGGCTTTCTCCCTTCTGCTCTTTCCAGCACCACCAGGAGATCCTGCCCAGGCCAGCCCACTGGTCCCCAGAGGGTAGCCAGAGACTCACGGAGCTGAGTGTCCTAATGAGACCCCACCTAGACCAGCTGGCCCCCAGGCAACCCACAGACGCAGGAACTAGATAATGGTATTCTTACATGCCGCTGAGAACCCGTGCGTGTTTGTTACACGGCATGGTGAGCATACTGTTTTGGTACCTAACTGATGCATCATTTTAACCAGAATGATTTCTACCTACTCAGTAGATTTCAGCTAAGGTGGATATCATGTCTTGGAAGTCTGGCCTGAACCCCCCAACCTGTTCCCGCTGCTCAGAGGCAGGTGCTCCTCCTGGAGATTTTCATAGCACCAAGCAGTTGCTGGGTTATAATTGCTATTTCACTTTCCCGTCTCCCTCCCTGGATACTGAAGTTTTGAGGTCAAGGACTTCAGATTATTCACAATTTCTGGCACACAGGGATTCAATGACCATTTGTCGGAAGAATACAAGGATATTTCAAAATGTTCACAGAAAATGGAACTAAAAGATAAGTTTATTTTTGGTGCAAAAATAATTGAAATCCATGCATAGCTTTTTTTTTCCATAGCACAGAGTTTTCATGAAGTTTTTGAAGACCTCTTGCATGCATGGATTTCAAAAAGATTTTGCACCCAAAAAAAAAACACATCTCTTAATTCTATTTTTCACGCACTTTTTGAAGTCCCCTTGTAGATGTGGAGCCAGCCTTTTCCCAGGGGTGGACGCAAAGAGACCTTCTCATTTTTCCACCCCAACACTACTGTCATGGAAAATTTCCCAAGTGGAAGCAAACTCCCGTGAGCTCTCCACCGTTCCCACCGGCCACTTGCACCCAGGCACGCGCTCGAGCCCCGCGGTCTCCCAGGTTCCTCTTGCCCACGGCCTGCCTGCTTGCTGGGAGATGAAGCGCTTTTTGAGCCACTTCGCTCCATCTTCCTGCAATATCCTCCAGCAAATCAAGCATCCCCTTCTTGGGATGTTTTCAATCTGTTTTATGTTGATTTTAATTAAAGAATCCGAAACTGAACAAACAGTTCCTAGCAGGTGGCCATACAAGTGTGAAATAAGCAAACTGTTTTATCTGCCACAAACTCTGCTAGTAAATTTCTTCAAATTAATCCCAGCCTCTGAGAGTCTGCGGATTCCAAGGAGAAAGCTAAGCAATCCCAGCCTCCAAATATTTGCTTTTGTTACAGTTCCTGGAGCCGTCAACGGGCAGATCTGCCTTTGCTCCACCCTCAGCCCCTTGTCTCCCACACCCATCTCTGGCCCAGAACACGGCTCCACAGCCAGAACTCCAGTAGCGCACTCAGATGCCCAGGGGAGCACTCCCAGACTCCTTCTTTTTAATTTTTGGTTTTTATTTTATTGTTGATGTGAAAACAGAGACAAGAGATCTGCCGTCCTCTGGTTCGCTCCCCAAATGCCCACAACAGCCAGGGCTGGGCCAGGCCAGAGCCAGGAACTGGGAATTCCATCCAGGTCTCCCATATGGGAGGCTGGGACCCATCACCTGCTGCCTCCCAGGTTGCACATGAGCAGGGGTTGGGAGCCAGAGCCAAGACTCGAACTCGGGCACTCGGATGTGGGATGCAGGCCTCCTTCTGAGCAGCATCACCCCAGTCCTAGGAAACCACTACCACTGCCACCCCTCCCGCCAGAGCCTCACCCATCTCATGAGCACAAGTCCACTCCTAGGGAGGAAAGGAGTTGGGGGCCCAGCACAGGGCTTGCTCGCCAACCCCTGGAGCATACAACTCAGGAATGAAAGGAGCTCCGGGAAAATGACAGCCCCAGCCCCAAGTCCTGGCCACGGCAGAGGAGATGGCCGCTCCGTCTCCACGGGTGGACACGCAGATGGCACAGCCTCTCATGCGACCAGTGAGCCTGTGCAGAGCAAACACTGTAGAATTTTTCCGACTTTTGGATCCTAAAATTCCACATGTAGGACTTTATCCCCTCCCAAATTATTTTTACTTTTATAATTAATGTGTAGTAGTAGCTATTTATTTTAGAGCTATTTATAATGGCAAAATGTGGGACAATTTGTTGCTCAACAACAAGGAATTGATTACATAAATGATGGAACAGTCATAAAATACTGCAAAATAATATTTAATAATGTGGAAAATAATCTTGAGATTTCAGTGGCTAACGCAGGTTACATGACAATACATACAGCATGACTTCATTTTCTTTTAATTTTCTTAAAGGCTTGTATATATTATATCCCATCTATAGTATTCTATATTCTTTATGTAGTATGTATCATACATTCTACATTTGTAGCATATTATTCAATCTGTAGTACACATGTTCTGTATGTCCTCTGTGCTATAAACTCCAGAAGTAGGATAAATATTGCCTACATGTTATTCTGTATAAGTAATATGTGTGTGATTGTGTAAGAAAAACCTGGAAGGATATAAGCTAGCATGACTGGTTGTCTCCCTGGGTACTAAGTGTTTATTTATTTATTTACTTATTTATTTTTTATCTGAAAGCCAAAGAGAAAGACAAAACTCCTCACCTCTGGTTCATACTTCGAAATGCCTGCAATGCCAGGGTTCAACCAGGCTGAAGCCAGGAGCTGGGAACTCAATCCAGTCTCCCATGTGGGCAGCAGGTATCCAGCTACTCAGGCCAGCACCTGCTGCCTCCCAGGGTGGGCATTCACAGGTAGATTGGGAACAGAGCCAAGACTTCAACCCAAGCACTCCCATACAGCATACAGGCATCTTAACTACTGCACTGAACACATGCCCCTCTTTCTTCCCACTTTTAAAATCATTTTGTTAATTTTCTGATTTTGAGAACCCTGGCTGGGGAGATAGGAGACACAGGATGGACTTTCAGTGATAGACATCACCTCGTGCCAAACACCCCAGCCTCACGGTCGAGCCAGCCGTAGACTCACTGATGTCACACAGTGTCAATTTCCTGATGTACACGGGGTACGGAGGAGGAACCACAGGGGACATTTTACAATCTCCAATGTGCGCTGCACCAGCCCCGGGAGAAAAAGATGGGCAGGGAAGGAGAAGGGACGAGCTGAGCAGGGCTGCCACCCGCCGCTGCCACCTGTTTTCTCCTCTCCCTGGGGCCTCCGAGCATCAAGACCGACACGAATGTGGCACTCACTATGCTCTGGCACTATAACATTGCACACTTGGTGCAGAGCAATGCACGCAGTGAGAACCTGCATCCCGCCCCACTGTAATCACAGGGCTGCCCCTAAAGGACAGTGGCATTTGGGGCCATGCCCAGGAAAGGGGTTGCCTGCGCTCGGGTACAAGCACAGGTCCGGCCAGGAACCAGGCTCTCTGCCAGCAGCACCCACACCTCTCCTGGAAACCTCGCCTTCAGTAATCTCAGCCCTGGACGTGCCACCCCTGCAGAGCAGCCGGCGGCAGCAGGAGCAAACCTCTGGATCTGTTGGGGTGACATAAGCTGCAGTGCAAACACCCAAACACGACCAAAATGTATCTCTTGCTCAGAGTCCATCTTAACCCCAGTCTGCTTCCCTCTTGCGGCCCCACCCTCCTCGCGCAGCTGCTGGAGGAAGAGAGCAAGGCTTGCACCAGGAGGGACCTAAGAGGCATGGCTGAAAGTGCCCACTATGCCTCTGCTCACATCCCATTGGCCAGGACTTTGTCACATGGCCGCATCCAACTGCAGGGGAGGCTGGGAAATGTAGTCCAGCAAGTACAGCCAGGGAGGAGGGGAGGTATGGATGCCTGCTTTCTGGTGACCCCCTCGCAGGCTCCCACCCAGCGCCGTGGGGAGATTGTCATGATGTGGCTCTTTCTCATCACTGTCTTTATTTTACCCTGGGCTCCAGACACACCCTGGCAGGGAGGAGTGCCCAAGGACACAGCACAATGCCAGGGGCACAGTGGCTTCTCTGCACCACCTGTGAAACACTCTCCTCTCCGGCTGCAGGGACTCGTGCCCCCATGTGTCCCTTCTGCTCCCCTGGCTTCCCCGCCTCTGCCCCCTCCAGGGCCCTTTCCCCACTCCCTGGCCCTCAGTTCCCACCACTTCTCGCTTCTTCTCTCACTTCTCCCTCCCTGAAGCCCTCAGCTGCACACTTCCTCCATCCAAGAGGACCTGCACTTCTTTTTTTTCTTTTTTAATATTTATTTTATTTATTTACAAGTCAGAGTTACACAGAGAGGGGAGAGGCAGAGAGAGAGAGAGAGAGAGAGAGAGAGGTCTTCCATCCGCTAGTTCACTCCCCAACTGGCCGCAACAGCCAGAGCTGCGCTGATCCAAAGCCAGGAGCCAGGAGCCAGGAGCTTCTTCCAGGTCTCCCACGGGGGTGCAGGGGCCCAAGGACTTGGGCCATCTTCTACTGCTTTCCCAGGCCACAGCAGAGAGCTGGATCGGAAGAGGAGCAGCCGGGACTAGAACCGGTGCCCATATAGGATGCCGGTGCTTCAGGCCAGGGCGTTAACCCACTGCGCCACAGCACCGGCCCCGAGGACTTGCACTTCTGACTGCCCGCTGGACACACACACACCTGAGGCTGGCCAACACCTCTCTCTCTTGTTACTGAGTCCACTATCCTCCCTGTCACCCAGGGGACCCCAGGGGTACCCCTACCAGCCCTGCCACAGTGAGCTCCCAGGGGCATCATTTCTTCCAGCATCTTTTTTTTAAAAAAGACTTATTTATGTATTCTGAAAGTCAGAGTTACAGAGGGAAAAGGAGAGAGGGAGAGAGAGAGAGAGAGAGATCTTCCATCCACTGGTTCACTCCCCATATGGCCGCAATGACCAGCATCGGGCCTGGAGCCAGGAGCTTCATCCGGGTCTCCACATAGGTGCAGGGTCCCAAGCACTTGGGCCATCCCAAATGCTTTCCCAGGCACATCAGCAGGAAGCTGGATCAGAAATGGAACAGCCAGGACTCTTCTCTCACACCCGGACAGCACCCCTTCTGCTCTAACTCACCTCCATCCGCTCCACTTTCTCTTCTAGCCGCATCCCCACCACCCCTGCCCCAAACCCGCCAAGTTCAAGGCCTTCCCAGTCCTGAAGCCCCTCCGCACCCCTGCATGCACATCTCTGCATGTGAAATTCTACCAGGAAAAACCCCACGCATGTGCCCTGAGCAGCCTCCACCTCCCCTCACCCACCCTAATAAAACAAAGGCAAAGTGCCCCCACCTCCCCGACTCCCTCCCCCTCGGCCACGCCCCCTGCCCACACACTCATTCACTGCAGGACAGGGCTTTCCCAGACGGCCTGGCCCAGGGGCTGGCACTCATTAAGGCACACAAGGTTTACCGAAGGCAATGGGGAGCTTCTCCCCTACTCCCCAGGCTATGGCGTGGTTGAGAAACGCATGTCCCAGAAGACTCTCTTTCCCAGTGGGCCCCGGGGAGGCCTGGCTAGCGCCGCCCTCTGCATCTCAGCCAAAACAGACTTCCTGTATCCCTGAAGGCACAAAGCCAGCAAGGAGCTGTCCTGGGAGCAGGCCCTGCCTACGGATGAGGCGGCCGAGGGGGTGGGAGAGGCAGGTGGCCTGCCCACCCCTCCTCCTACCATGGGGAGACAGCAAGAAGGGAAGGGCAGCCAACAAAAGAAGCCCTTCCCCTCCGTCACCTGTTCTGTGGCCTCTCTCAGAACTGCTGATCAGCATCCTGCCGTGACCTCCGCACCACCAACTTCCAGGAAAGTTGTTCCCGGAGGCAGCAGCAGCTCCAGTTGAAGCCAGTCCCAGCGCCACCATCAGATTCCAGACCGCTTTCCCAGCCCCCTGGAGTCCAGGGTTCTGCACCCCGCTTGGGGAGGGGTGGTGCCCCCTTCCAAACCTCAGGGAAGGGAGTCTTGGGGTCCCATGGGGTGGCTCCAGCAAAGTGGCACAGGTGCAAAGATCATACCAGCAGCAAGGCACAGGCACACACCACTCATGTAGGCAGGGTGCACAGAGGCAGGTGCACACCCAGGAGGAGGTGCCCGCTGCCTCCTCACCTGGAGCAAAGCCCTTGTCTTCAGTTCCCTTTCCTCTCGTGCCCTCCCTTCCACCTAGAAGTACAGATGGGGCCTCCACTAGGTAGCTTTTTGGGGCTATAACACAATACCTGGGGCAGGCTGAATTTTAAAGAAAAGAAGCTTTTTGGCTCACGGTTCTTGCAAGGTTTCAGGGCCTTATCTGGTGGTGGCGTCCTTGCTGGTACAGTCCCGAGACAGTGTGGAGCATCCCGAGGCAAGAGAAAGGAAGTATGTGTCTCTGTCCGTCTGTCTGTCTGGTCTCAGTCCCTCTCTTCATAAAGCCTTCGGGATTCACTTATAGAGACTCCATCCCGACAGCCTCGCCCAGCCCTCATCACCTGGCCACACTGGGATTCGGTCTCTACCCTCCTCCGGCCTCATGATGCAGCTTAGACCCCAGCACAAGTGCAGGGCCGTGGGCCACACTCAGGTCACGGCAGGGCCCTCTGCCTTCCCAGCACAAAGCTAGCTCATGGAGGGTGACTTGGGTGGGGCAGGAAGACCCAGAGGGAGAGGAGAGGCTGGAGGGAGAGGGGCAGGAGGAGGCCTGAAGGGCTCCTGGAGCGAGTGAGGACGCTGGGAGAATGAGCAGCCCTTACGCTGAGGTCCCTCTGCGAGGCCAGGCTGGCTGAGACCCCCGCGGTCCAGGGCAGGCAGCCCCGCAGGGCGGGCCCAAGCTCTGAACAGCAGCGACTTCCACGGTGGCACCCACACTCAGCTCCGCACGCGGCAGCCAGGAAGTTCTGTCCAAGGCGGCTCTTCCCACCCCCGAGGCAGTGGCTTCTGTCCCACTCGGGACGCTCTCCCTCCTGTGACTTGGGCATGTGGCCTCTGCCCACGAATTAGCACTCCTGGCCCAGGAATACACACGTGTGTTCATGGCGGTTTGCTTAGCTCCCCGCGGCGGGGAATCCGCAGCCCCCAACGCTGCACAGGCGGAACCTGCGGGGCCTGACTGAGCGCAGGCTCAAGGCAGGTGCTGGCAGGCACCAAGAACCTGGCATGCGCTCCCAGCACGCAGGCTTGTCACCTGTCAGCCTGGGCGTTCTTAACAGGCATCACTGGGGTCCGTGGGAGGGCTCCCTGGAAATCCTTAGACCCCCAGGAATTAGATGCAAAGTGAGTTCATGCACACACCCTTGGGTTTCTGGGGAGGGTGTCCATGACTGTCATGGGAGACCCAATAGGCTGAGAGTCCGAGGAGCGAGAGGGAGAAAGAGGGCGACAGGCAGGAGCACTCTGCTGGGTGGTGTTGCACAGTGAGGGGCAGAGGCTCTGAGGTCCCCCAGACTTGGTGTCAGGTATTTCAACCTACGAGGATGGAGGGGATGATGTGGCACAGTGGCTAAAATGCTGCTACATCCCATATTACAGCGCCTGGGTTCAAGTCCTTACTCTGCATCCAGTCTAGTTTCCTGCTACTGTGCACCCTGGTAGACAACAGGAGACAATGGCTCAAGTACTGAAGTCCCTGCCACCCATGCGGGAGGCCAAGATGATGGAGTTCCAGGCTCCTGGCTTCGTCTTGGCCCAGCCCCGGCTATTGCAGGCAACTGGGGAGGGAAGCAGCAGATTCTCTCTCTCTCTCTCTCTCTCTCTGCCTTTCAAATAAATAAAATAAGTAAATTTAAAGAGATGCCATCACCTAGGAAAGCAGTGGAAGATGGTTCAAGTGCTTGGGCCCCTGCACCCATGTAGGAGACTCGAAAGAAGCTCCTGGATCCTGGCTTCGGATCGGCACAGCCCTGGCCATTGTGGCCATTTGGGGAGTGAACCAGCGAAGGGAAGACGTTTCTTGATGTCTCTCCCTCTCTCTATCTGTAACTCTACTTCTCAAATAAATAAAATAAAATAGAAAGAGATGTCATGAGCATGGATGAAACATGGAGAGAGAGAGAAAATGACCTGAGCCTTCAGAGTTTGGGGAGAGAGTAAGAATCAACAAAGAAGCCGAGAGCCAAGAGGAGGGAAGAGTCCGGAACCCCCACGGCGGCCCAGCCAACAACCACAGCAAGTTGGAAGCTGAAAAGCTGAGAGGCAAGACAATTGATACCTGACTTAATGGACCCAGGAATGTGAAACCCCAGCTAGCAATGGAAAAGCTTAATCCAATGTCTACAGCAGAAATCCACAAAAGCCTTAGGGACTGATAGCAACAGAGCCTTCAGGAAACTGGGGCAGGGGTGAGGTGTGAAGGGTCCAGGACAGCAGGGATTGGACAGAAGTCCTTGTGAGAGGCACGGGCATGCACCAAACCTCACCGAGACGCGGCTTCCTCGGTGACAAAGCTACACAGTGAGGAGGGCTGCCCGTGTCAAGGGGCTGGTTTGAAAGGAATGAAATCAAATGGAGAGAACGGACCCCACTCACTGTCGCCATTCTCTCCAGGCATCTGTCCCCATGGCTCAAGTCAAGGTCACCAACGACCTCTGTGTCTCAGGTCCAGTGGCCACGTCTCAGCCCTTTCCTGTAAGCTCTTCTCCACTCGCTCCTGCGTTGCCACTCTGCCCGCTGTCCCTGTCCATCAAGGCCACCCTCCTGGGTCCTCATAGCCGAGACCCCCTCCCCTCCCCCTCCACGTTCCTAGACAACTGCCCCTGCCTCTGCCCGCGGCAGAACCCTGGGGGCTTGTGATAGGAAAGACAGAGGACAAAGAAGACAAACAGAAAAGGAACTTACAGGAAGAAAACTGCGCAGAAGGAAGACAATTCAAAAAACTTTACCGGGCTGGCGCTGTGGCATAGCCCGTTAAGCTGCCGCCTGCAGTGCCGGCATCCCATATGGGTGTTAGGTCGCGTCCCAGCTGTTCCACTTCCAATCCAGCTCTCTGAGTGCTTGGGCCCCTGCACCCGTGTGGGAGACCAGGAAGAAGCTCCTGGCTCCTGGCTTTGGATTGGCACGGCTCCAGCCGCTGCAGCCAATTGGGGAGTGAACCAGCAGATGGAAGACTCTCTCTCTCTCTCTCTCTCTCTCTCTCTCTCTCTCTCTTTCTCTCTTTTTCTCTTTCTCTCTCTCTCCCTCCTTCTCTCTCTGTGTAACTCTTTCAAATAAAATAAATCTTTTTAAAAAAAATTAACATCGAGACTGGCACTGCGGCATAGCAGGCTAAGCCTCTGCCGAGCACCGCCATCCCATATGGGCACCGGTTCAGAATGTCTTTGTAACATTACCTCTCAAATAAATTTTTAAAACATATTTTTTTAAAAATGTGTGTACAGGGATTGGCGCTGTGGCACAACAGGTTAAAGCCCTGGCCTGAAGTGCCGGCATCCCATATGGGCACTGGTTCTAGTCCCCGCTGCTCCTCTTCCTATCCAGCTCTCTGCTATGGTCTGGGAAGATAGTAGAGGATGGCCCAAGTCCTTGGGCCCCTGCACCCACGTGGGATACCTGGAAGATGCTCCTGGCTCCTGGCTTCACATCGCCATAGCTCCAGTTGTTGCGGCCAATCAGGGAGTGAACCAGCGGGTGGAAGACCTCTCTCTCTCTCTCTCTCTCTCTCTCTCTCTCTCTCTCTGCCTCTCCTTCTCTCTCTGTGTAACTCTGACTCTCAAATAAATAAATAAATCTTTTTAAAAAATTAACATCCTCAGAGAGACAAGACACAGCATCCACAAAATAAGAATAGGTTGCTATAAGCAAAGAACACTGAATGAAAAAGAAGAACTGAAAGTTTTGGGTAGCAAAGATGAAAATTGCAATAGAAAAGAGAGGAGATAAATCAGGATAAACCAATAGCCTAAAAATGAAGAAAATAGGAGAGCAAAATTTTTAAATTAGATGACTAGGGCAAAAGATTCAATACCAACTAATAAGAGAATAAGAATGCAGAAAAGAGATCCTCAATAACATAATTCATAAAGTTTCCCCAAAACTAAACAGCATGAATTTCCATGGGCCAAGTCCAACCCATGAAGATCAATTCACACTAAGACACCTCATCATAAAATTTCACAACACTTTGGAGGATTAAAGAGAAAATTCAAAAAGAAAAAGGGGGAGGCATCGCAGTCCAAGGGCTAAGAATTAAAATTATTTTAGCTTTTTTTAACAGAACACTAAACTCAAGAAGGCTGTGGGGTGACGTGCTTGACATCCTGAAGAGCACCGTGCAGATGAGCAGTCTGGGTGGGCTTGGTTACCGCGGTGACAGGCAGGTGCTGCCCGGCCACCTCAGTGCAGCGGGCACCAGGACTCCTGCAGACTGCCCCATTTCCACGGTGGGTAGACGCTCACCAGCTCTTTGAAAAAACCTCAGGGAGAGTCACACAGCACTTCTGCTCATGGTCCTAGCTCATGGTCACTAACACAATTTCCAAGAGTTAGAGAAGTACAAATCTACCCTTGAGCAGAGAGAGGAGAAATAGGTACGGTGGGTGTACACCTGTGTGCATGTGTGTGTGTGTGTGTTCGTTCATCTGCTGGTCATTAAATAGTTGGCTCCCTCTCCTTACCAAGCAACCTACACTTACTCTGTCCCCAAGGACAACAACCAAAAACTTCCACCACCCGTCATAGCCACAAATGCCAAGCTTAGGAGCCCTGGCTGATGTGTCACAGTGTATACACGTTAGACCCAGACACGACTCTCCTCTTAATCTGGAGAGCTCTATGCTGGACACAAGTTTTCTGTCCTATGTACCCAAGTGACAGAGGGGGAGCAGAGAGAGGATGATCACAATGGCCAGTCCCATTCAGAAAGGGGAGGAATGGGGACACATGGGAGACACAAGCCCACAGCAATGCTGAAATCCTACTGGGCAGACTTGGGAGGGCCTGGCCCCTGGGAGCAGGGCTGCTCTGGTTAGGGGCCCACACTGTACTCCCTGGGTGCAGCTCCTGCCTTTGTGGTACTCCACCGCTCCCGGATCTCTCCTCGGGAAGCATTTCCTTTACCCTTCTTGGTCATATCAGAAGTGAAGGTAGGAGAAAATGCAACCCTCAAGGGCTGAGCCTCTCTCTCGGATCACCCCCTACTGATTGCTGGGGTCATTGAGATCATAAAAGAGTCCTTCTCAGACACAAAGAATCCAACTCGGAAAGGAGGCAAAGGAAACCCAAGAATGACAGCAAAGAGAAGACCTGGATGACAGGGTACAGCGAGACTTGGGAGCAGTCAACCCAGAAAGAAGTAGGCAGGGGACTTCAGGCACGGCTCTCATTTTTCAAACAACGGAAGAAATGGATTATCTCATGAGCCTGTGATAAATCATACTGAGAGACTGTTAGAAGGAATAAGAAAAATTGGCAACAGATCCACCTTAAACTAAGCAAACTGAAAACTAAGGCAATTACTAACTTCAGAAGAAACACAAAGAAGAGAAATATACTCCAATGCTCAGTTATGAATATATGCATAGGTATAACAATGTTCTGAGTGTTGGTATAATTTAAATGTAATACAGTTGTATTGGGAGTTATGGTAACTAGATCCTCATGTGTACTAAATAGAAACCAATGGATACCCAGAAGTGATTAACCAAATGGTATCAGTATTTACGAGTTTTTTAGAATAATGCAGGTGCAGGTAAACACTAGGAGAGTTAAGACGGAGACGAGGGAGACTACAGAGGGCTGAGACCAGGAGCCACTGCATTTTGTTGTCAACTTTTTCATGCTACTTGACTTTTAAAACTATGCGCATATATTACCTTCAAGAATTTTTTTTGAAAATTTGAACTGTGTGCGTCGATGGTCCTAACATTCAGCCAAATTAAGGAAAACTAACTATCCCTTACTAAAAACTCCTCTACAACAATCGTTGGCAAGTGGTTGTCCAACTCTGACTTAACCATCCCCACCATAGAAAACTCACCACGCGGATGGCACCTGCCATCCTGGGCTAGATCACACAGTAAAAGCAGAGACCGTGAGGCTGTGCTAGCCAGGTCCACGTCTGTGAATGTCTCCTAATTCTCCAGCACAGCGTGGGTCTTCTCACTGTGGCACAGCCTGCCGCCCTGGCCATCCCTCCCTCCTCCTCAGCCCTCCCTCAGCATAACCAGTGCCCACTCATCCT